>NW_024081739.1:132150-400205 GCF_003009895.1 Hyaena hyaena
GTATGTTCATTGTGCTCTCTGAGTTCCAGAAACTAAGAGAGGGACTTCAGATGCATTGAATTAATGCTTCCTGCTTCCTATGCTTTGGTGAGACCATAGTTCACAGCCAGGAACAGTCAACATTGGTGGTGGTTGTTGGTATCTTGCATATCTTCAAGTTCTTTTCCCCCCCAAACTCTCAGTCATAATATGATTATATTGAATTCCCGTTTTAGTCTTGAGACCTTTCTGTGAGAAGAGACTTGAATCCCATCCTGCTCCAGACCAGCTTGGTAGTCATAGGACCAAACAGATTTATGCTTCCCTGCTTGTCTGAATTTGAACTGCTGTTTCTGGTAGCCTGCCTCCCCCAGTGGCCTCTTCTTTTCATTAGCTCTCTTATATTCTGGATATACATCCTCAAACAACTCATTAAGAAGTTATAAGTGGGAAATAAATGTTGTGAGTCTTTGGATGCCTGAAATTCCTTTATTCACTCGATGTGTAGTACAATTAGAATACAATCCTAGGTTGAAATGACTTTTTCGTTGAATTTTAAGGATTAATTGCAGCCTCCTAGCATGCAGTACTACTCATGAAATATTTAATGCCAGGGGGATTCTCTTTTCTTTATAGTTGACTTTGTTCTGTTATAGAGCCAGAGCAGCATGAGGTGAGAAAACGCTTGGAACATCCGATTTTTTTCCATGAAGATTGGAGTTACAAACCTGATGACTTAATGTCAGTTGGAAAACAACTCTAGTGGCACTTAATCACTTAGGTTTTAATGGGGCAAAAACAAGGTTGTGGTTGTCAGGATGTTGTCATCAGCTTTTCCTCATGGGCTAAGTAAATACTGTAGAAAGCATACTGACTAGAGACTTGAAAGATCACCTGCCTAAAGGCTTTATGTCTGGTGGAAGGTCACAGCATTAGAAAGGACATGAAGTCTGCGGGCAGGGTAGGAGCACAGGAGGATTCATAGCGGGTCAGCCAGTGAACACTCTTCTAAGGGGAAGACTCCAGCTCCATGGGGGGCCCAGGTTGGCGGGTGGGGAGATATGGGTGCACCTAAAGGTATGTAAAACCTCATAGGACACAACATGTAGACAGCTGCCGGGAACTAAACCTAGCAGCCAAAACCGTTATAAAGAAATATTTTATTTCCCTTTGTCACTCATCACTCTTTCCCACTTTAATCTTGAAAGAGCCAAAAACAGAATAGTGAATGGAAGGAAAGAAGAGGATGAGCTGAGAGGAATCAGGAAAATACAGAATGTGTTTCCGTACCCTGTTGTAAGTCTCGCAGCCAAGTCAGGCCTCAGATAGGGGAGAGGTGGAGAATATAACCTTGAAATGTATATGAAATAGAAAGTTTGGTTGGGGTTAGATGAATGAGATTTTATTATCTAAAGTAATAGAAATATCTATCCGATATATCTGAGAGATCTTCAGGGTGGGAAAGGGAAATTCAACATTGCACAGCAGAGGTTGAAAAAGATTAGAGCTTTATTTTCTTCTTGCATCTTCACCAATGCCAGCCCATTTAATGAACCACTTATAATATCTTCCTTCCTCCCTCCCTCCCTCCCTCCCTCCCTTCCTTCCTTCCTTTCTTTTTTTCTTTACTTTTATTTTAATGAAGTTCTGATAGGAAAAGTCAAACACATAAGCTCAATCCAACATTTTAATTAGAGGTTCTAGAAATTATTTTAAAACATTTTTAATGTGATTGTTTTTTTAATCCCTTAGTATTTCTCTTTTAATATATTTTGTGAATTTGGAAAAGTTGGAGCTAACAAACTTAGATTCTATCACAGAACATGCTGCACCCAATAGATAGTTTAGCTGGTTTTCCTACAACTACATTTTTTCAATCGAAACTAAAACATTTATTTTGGTTTCAGGGAGATACAGTCCATATGTGTGTGTGTGTGTGTGTGTGTGTGTGTGTGTGTGTGTGTGTAAGCATTGTCATAAGTGGCTAGGTTTCAGATTAAGTAACAAAAGACCAAAAAAAGGGGTGAATAGTATGAATGTGACAGCAAGGTGTATAGAACGATGATCAAAGTTAATTTGAAACGTGGTGAAGTGAGGGTTGGGGCAGAGGGTTCTTACTAAATATCACAGATCAAGAAGATGAGCCTCTGTCTTTTACCTGCTGCCTCTCTACCCAGTGCTTTATTTGCCACCATAACTCCTATTCGACAGGTGACCTGGCAGTTTTGCAATGATTGGCAAAAAGAAGTAAAAAAAAGGAGCAGTTCAGGAAAGAAAAGATAGAAGAAAAGGAGGGTAAGGAAGTAGAAGGAAAAAAGAGAGAATGAAAGATTAAGGAGAAGATGAAACTGAAGGAAGGTCAAGAATGGGCTATTTTATGAAGGAAATTGACTCCATTAAGGGCAACCTTTTAATCTAAATGTCAGGCAAGAGAAGGCTCCAGAAGGGATTCATTCTTGGGGAACAAGAGTAAAAATTTTAGCTCTGGTGTCATATACAGTAGCCACAAGTTATATATGCTGTTTAAATGTAAGATTAAATGAATTCAAATAAAATAAAATTTAAAATTCAGTTTCCCAGCTTCAATAGCGACAGTTAAATGCTCAAAAGTCACACATGCTTACAGATTACTGTATTGGACAGCACAGACCCATTTGCATCATTATAGCACATTCTCTTGATCAGTGCTGTTGTGGAGCTTTATGGTTAGCTAAAGTGCAGCCAGTTCTGGGCATAGCAGGTCAGAATGGTTTGGGGGAACAGGGAGGAATTATTCTGTATAGCAGTAGCCATTGGTTGGGCACCTTTGATTTTTTTAAACAGGGTTAGAAGAAACAATTAGTAGCCAAGGCTGTGTTAACAGGGGGTGGAGAGGAATAGTCATGTAGGACAAGGACATGTAAAGGAGATAGTGGAAGATTTTTAGACGTTCAGAATCTGTCACAATACCTATTACTCAACAGGGGAATTGAGCATCATTTTTGACACTAGCTTGATGGCACAAGGGACATATACTACTGTCTGAGACATTTTTAGTTGTCAAAACTTGGGAGGTCAGTGTGCTACCACTAACTTCTAGTAGGTGGAGGCTAGGGGTGCTAGTAAACATCTAGTCATGTATAGGACAAACTCCCACAACAAGGAACTGTATAGCCTTAAATGTCAATGATGCAGAAATGGAAAAATCCTGCCATAAGTCTTTGTGCTAAAAATGCCAGATATCAGAAAGCTTTGAAGGAGAAGTCTTTTTGGGGAAATGAGGGCAAAATTCTTAGAGCATTAGCAGAAAGGGTCAGACAAAGTTCACTTAATTTGATCAAATTAGCCAAAAATGGTTCTCTGAATAGGGAGGAATTGTTCTTGCAGGTTAATAGGTATTGGTTGGGTAATTCATACTCATCAGGAGGAGTGGGGGAGAGTTAGGTGCTAAGGTCATGCGTAAGAAAAGGTTGAAAGGAACAGCTGTGGGGGTCAAGGACATGTGAGGGCCAGAGTAGACAATTCTCATACAAGAACAATATGAGACAGAAACAGGAACTCCATGGGAGTGGAAATGTGTTATCACAATGCAGAATTCCGCCTAACGGAGGAATTTTGTCCCTTTAGAATAAATAAGAACATAAAGTACAGTAACTAAGTTAGTTTGCTGTTGAAAGAGCTATGTAATATGGGACACAACCTGCAATACTAGCCTGGTCAAGGCAATAATATTTAGGTAGGGAATATTAAACCTGTTCTGTTTCTGCTTTAGAGCCATACCAAAGACTTTTAATTGAGTAATTTTAACCTCATAGCTTCTTTGCAGGCTCATCCGAATACAAACTAAAGTGGCAGGACTCTTAGCTGTGGTGGCCAATCTCCTAAAACAAACACGGTTAAAAGTAGTTAAAGGAAAATGATGTGGAATATAAACAATCTGGATTGTTTGACCTGGATGAATGAAATCTGTGAAGATTGCAGGCTTTTATTCAGCAGTACAGAAGTAGTTTCTTTGAGAAATGTTTTTACATATAAACATCAATTCCTCATTAAACCTACATGTTTTTAAATGGCCCTCCACTAACTTTTTCTAAGTGTTAAACAAAAATGTTTGAAGGAAATTTAACAGGTTTCAATAGGTGAAAAAGACTTCCTATCACAATCAGGCAGAGAAAATGACATTTTCATGAGTGGAGGCCTGCCGTGGAAATACTTTTAACAAAGCATCTCCCACAAAGCAACCTGGTCAAAGACTGAAGAACAGAGATATGCATATGAGGAAGCACAATGCCTGGTAATAAACAGGCCTGTTTCTTTTTAATGTGTAATCTTTTAGCTTTCTGCCTGGATGATGTTATATAAGGCCATCATAATCAACAAATTTCACTGCTGCTGAGGAGAAGAGGAAGTCTAAACACATCAGCAATTTCTTAAGAAAGTGCAAATGCCAAACAAATCAGGAATTCATTAACTAGATGGTGCTGACATTTCCCAGTGGCTTTTGGAGAACTGAACCATTCATTCTTCAATCTCTACCCAGGAATGAGGGGCTCTCTGAGAGCATGTGTGGAGTGGGTTTTCTTTAGACTTTTTAAAAAACATGATCTGATGTTTATTCCTACCTCTAGGTTTTAGTATTTTACTGGACATGCCCCTAGGGTCCTCAGCAGGTGACCGACCTTCCATATCTGATTCCCCACTCAGGCTCATTGATCTTGACTGGACTTTCAGAGTCATCCACATCTTGTTATATCACAGAAGGAATACAGCAAAACGTCTTTCTAAACTCCTTTTACATTTTCTATAGAATTTATTGGTTGGGGTTTTTTTTAATACTAATTTTATAGTTGCTTCTTGATATTATTTCATTCAGTGGAGTCTGAATCTATTCACAGTCTTAAACAGAAAGTTTAAATAATGCCAATTCCTTTTTCTTTACCACATAAATATACAGCCTACTGGTCCCAGTAAGAGGAGTCTTAAAAGGAAGACAATAAGGACATAAAATACGGGCGCACAGCTTCAGCCAGTGTGGGACATTCAGAATCGGCCTGTGTGAATAATTAGATTGAATAATTGAATAAAACAAAATCACACAATCGTGTGGATTAACAAACATTTCCCAGCTTGGGCTCCTGGGGAATAAAATCTTCCCCAAATCCTTCCTCATATTTACCTTTCATAATATAAGATGCTGGTTGATTCTTGAATTATTATAAACCACCTATCCACAAAGAGTTTATTTTAATCCTAGTCACATTAAGTGAAGCAGATAAATTTAGCTGTCTTTTATAATATCAATATTATATTCATATTTCAAAGAGCTTACTATAACTTACATTTTTGATTTTATATATTTGGGCATACTGATATGACACTTGCTCAGAAGTGTTACATGGAATTATATTTGTTTTAAAAATATTAGACTTTTTAACTGATTTTTTTCTGAATTAAAAAATTTCCAGTTTGACATTGATTAATACCTATAGACATTCTTGTTTTGAGTATTATTCTGGGGTGTGATTTCAGAGTGGATTTCGAAGTATATTTATTTTATTTTGTCATTTAGTAATAAACAGGAGAAAAGATAAATATGCTATAGTTTTATAAATGTAGCAACTTAGACCAAAATATTCTTAAGTCAAAAAGTTTGTAAGTCTGTCAAATCACCAGTAATCTATGTGTCAAGTTGAACTCTTGCCAGTATCCTATTTTTCAGTCTTTACTATTATATTCTTAAGTACTGAAATTATTTTCTATTAGAAAGAGTTATACATATCAAGTTGATGGCTCCTTAAAATGAAAATCAAGATCCAAACTCTTAACGGATTCTAAAATTTTACTGTCTCTGTATAAGATCAGAAGCAAGATCTTGAGCCTTGTGACTCCTGTGGGATATGCTTTCCCTAGGTGTATTGCCTATATAAGCAGAAAACTAAGCAGTTGATATGAAAAGATCATATGTTGTAATCAACATTTCAAACTCTAAAATCTCTGGTTGTCGAACATATTCTAAAGCCAAGAAGTGCTTAAGAGTACTGGCAAAATTCTTAGAGTATTTTTATAGATAGTAGTAGAGCTTTTAAATATACAACTGTAGTTACCATTTATTAGTCTCCGTATTCTGCTTCTACCCAGAGTTTAACTATGTTCATACATGAGAACATTCACCTTCTCTGTAAGTCTTCTAAAAATTCCAAAGCTACTAGTCCCTTTGCCCAACTTTTATCCATCATCTGTTGGTTTCTTCAAGTTTGCTCTCTAGTACTTGGCTCAAGAACAATTTATTCAGATGATATTTGTTGATGTCTTGCATATTCAAAACGTTTTCTCTATAGCCCTTATGCTTGAAGTAAACTTAATATAAAATCATAGGCTATATGTATTGTTTCTTTAGATAACTACAATTTTACTGGACAACCTTTATCCTTAAAGTCAGATATTTCTAAGCAGTGCATCTGTGTGAATCATTCTAGGATAGGTTTTATCTGTTAAAAATATGCCCTTTCAATTTAAAATCTCAAGTAGTTTTGTTTGTCTCAAATCATTTAGTTAAGGTTTTAAATAGTTTGTTCCCAATTGTTTTAGTTTTCTTTCTCTGGGACTCAAATTAAGCACTTTTTTGGATCTCCTTTGTATGACTTATCTATCATTTTTTGCTATAATCCTTTTTAATGTCTTTATTTCTACTTTGTATTTTAAAATGAAGGGTAGTTGACATACATGTTGTATTTCAGATGTACAGCATAGGAATTTGACAATTATATACGTTACAAAATGGTTAATGTGGTAAATGTAGTTAACTGTCACCATGCACCGTACATCTTTTACTACTATCCCCTCCTCTCCTTTGGTAATTACTAGTTTGTTCTCTATATTTAAGAGTCCATTTCTGGTGTGTGTGTATTTTGTTTTGTTTTGTTGTGGTTTTAGATTTTGTATGTAAGTGAATTCATATAGTATTTGCCTTTTTCTGCCTGACTTAGCACTTAGCATAATTTCCTCTTAGCATAATTTCCTCTAGGTCCATCTATGTTGTCAATAATCACAAGATTTTGTTATTTTTAAATAACTGAGTAAAACTCCTTTGTATATTTACACCACATCTTTTATCCATCCTCTATCAATAGGTTCATCTATCAAAGGTTGTTTTATCCGTTCATCTATCAATAGGTTGCTTCTTTATCTTGGCTATTATAAATAATGTTGCGGTAAACATAAGGGTACATATAGCTTTCCAAATTAGTACTTTATTTTCTTTGAGTAAGTACCCAGAAATGGAATCTTGATATATGGTATTTCTATTTTTAATTTTTTGAGGAGCCTCCAGAGTGGCTAAACCAATTTGCATTCCTACCAACAATGCATCTTTTCTTGACATCCTTACCAACACATATTATTTGTTTTTGTTCTGTATTGTTTTGTTTTGTTTTTGATACTAGCCATTTTGACTAGTGTGAAATGATAACTCATCATGGTATTGATTTGCATTTCCCTCATGAACAGTGATGTTGAGCATCTTACCATGTGTCTGTAGGCCATCTGTATGCCTTCTTTGGAAAAATGACTGTTCAGGCCCTTTGCCCATTTTTAAATTACAGTTTTGGTTTTTCTTTTTTTTTTCTTTTTTTTTTTTTTGGTGTTACAGGAGTTCTTTATATACTTCAAATATTAATTCCTTAACAGATATATCATTTGCAAATATCTTTTTCCATTTAATAAGTTGTCATTTAGTTTTGTTAATTATTTATTTCTCTGTGCAAAACTTTTCAGTTTCATGTACTCCCAATGGTTTTCCTATTTTTGCTTTTGCTGCCATTGCCTGAAGAAACAGATCCAGAAATAATTGCTAATGTCAGTGTCCAGGAGATTACTGTGTATGTGTTCTTCTACCAGTTCTATGGTTTCAAGTCTATTCTGTTCCATTGGTGTATATGTCTATTTTTTTTTTTTTTACCACTACCATACTGTTTTACTTACTATAGCTTTGAAGTATATCTTGAAATCTGGTACCTCCAGCTTTTGTACTTCTTTTTCAAGATTGCTTTAGCTGTCTGAGGTCTTCTGTAGTTCCCTACAAATATAATGATTATTTATCTTATTTCTGTGAAAAATATTATTAGTGTCTGATAGAGATTGCATTGAATCTGTAGATTGCTTTGGGTGGTATGGACATTTTAATAATGTTCTTTCAATCCATGAAAATGGTATATCTTTCCATTTTTTCTGTCATCTTCAATTTTTACTCATAATTTTATTAAAGTTTTCAGAATATAGGTCTTTTTCCTCCTTGTTTATATTTGTTCCCAGGAATTTTGTTCTTTTTGGTGCAATGGAATTGTTTTCTTAATTTCTCTTTCTGCTATTTTTGCTATTAGTTTATAGAAACAGATTTCTGTTTTTCAATTTTTTATCTTGAAACTTTTACAAATTCATTTGTTCTAATAGTTTTTCGGTGGAATATTTAAGGTTTTCTATATATAGTATTATGTCATTTGCAAATAATGATAGTTTTTGTTTTGTTTTGTTTACTTCTCCCTTACCTATTTGGTTCCCCCCCCCCCCTGCTTTTTGTGTCTGATTGCTGTGGCTAGCACTTCCAGTACGATGTTAAATGAAAGTGGTGTCTTGCTCCTTTTCTTGAGGAGGAAAGACACCTCCTCTTAGAGGAAAAAGGTTTCAGTTTTTCATCATTGACTATGGTGTTAGCTGTGGGTTTGTCATATATGGCCTTTATTATGTCAAGGTATGGTCCATATAAACCCACTTTGTTGACAGTTCTTATGGATAAATGCTGAATTATGTCAAATGCTTTTTCTATGTCAATTTAGATAATCATATAATTTTTAACTTTATTTTGTTAATGGGGTGTATCACATCAATTTGCTGATATTGAACCACTCTTGCAGCCCAGGAATAAATTCCACTTGATTGTAATGGATTATCCTTTAATGCACTCTTGAATTTTGTTTGCTAATAGTTTTTGAGGATTATTGCATCTATGTTCATCAGGGGTCTTGGCCTGTATTTTTCTGTTTGTTTGTTTTGTTTTATCTTTGGTTTTAGTATTGAAGGAGTACTGGCTTTAAAGAATTAATTTGGAAGCTTTCTTTTCTATTCTGTGGAATAGTTGGAGAAGTATAGGCATTAACATTTTTTTAAATGGTAGAATTCACCAGTGAAGCCATCTGGTACTGACTTTTATTTAGGAGATTGTTGTTACAGACTCAGTTTCATTACTGGTAGTTGGTCTGTTCAGATTTCTATTTCTTCTGTATTCAGTCTTGGAAGATTGACCGAGGAATTTATCCCTTTCTTCTAGGTTGCCACACTTGTTGGCATGTAGTAGTTTTTCATCGTAGTCTTCTATAATCTTTTGTATTTATGTGGTGTTGTAACTTCTCTTTCATTTCTGATTTTATTTCTTTGAGTCTTCTCACTTTCTTTCTTAATAAGTCCAGCTAAAGGTTTATCAGCTTTGCTTATCTTTTCAAAATACCAGTTCTTGGTTTCATTGGTCTTTTCTATTGTTATTTCGTCTCTATTTATTACCGCTCTGATTTTTATTATTTCTTTCCTCCTACTAACTTTGGGTTTTACTCTTAATTTCCAGTTTCTTTAAATGTAAGTTTAGATTGTTGATTTGAGATTTTTCTTATTTCTTGAGGTAGACTTGTATCTTTATAAACTTCATTTTTGAACTGTTTTTACTGTATTCCAAAGATTGTGAACCATTGTGTTTTTATCTTCACCTGGCTCCAAATTTTTAAATTCACTCTTTGATTTCTTCATTGACCAATTGGTTATTTAGTAGCATGTTTGTGTTTGGGGGAGGTTTTTAGGTTTTTTTATTGTAATTGATTCTACTTTCACATCATTGTGATCAGCAAAGATGTGTGTTATGCTTTCATTCTTTTTAAATGTATTGACCTTTCTTGTGCCCTATCTAGAGTTTGATCCTGGGGAATATTACATGTGCACTTGAAAAGAATATCTATCCTGCTTTTTGGAGACTGAGTGTTATATATATATATTCCAAAGATTGTGTGTGTGTATATATATATATATGTGTGTGTGTGTGTGTGTGTGTGTATATATATATGTGTATATATATATATATATATATAATTTAGGTCCATCTGATCTAAGTCATTCAAAGCCATTTGTATCCTTGTTGATTTTATTTTTTTCCTCAATCTTTATTTTGAGAGAGGGAGAGGAAGGGAGAGAGAGAGGATACACATGCAAGGGGAGGGACAGAGAGAGAGGGAGCGACAGAGAGAGAATTCAAGGAGGGTGCTGCACTGACAACATCGTGCTTGACACAGGGCTTGAATCCATGAACTTGAGCTGAAATAAGAGCCAGACACTTAACTGACTGAGCCACCCAGGCCCCCTTCCATGTCGATGTTCTGTCTGGATGATCTACCATCGATGTAAAAGGGGTGTTAAAGCCCCTCCTACTATCATTACATTACAATTTCTCCCTTTAGCCCTGTTAGTATTTGCTTCATGTATTTAGATGCTTCTGTGTTAGTTGCATAGATATTACAAGAGCTATATCCTCTTGTTGGGTTGATCCGTTTATCATTATCCAGTCTTTGTCTCTTTGTTTTAGTCTTTGTTTTAAAGTCTATTATATCTGATATAAATATTGTTTCCTCAGCTTTTTTATCTTTTATATTTGCCTGAAATATAAAATTTAAAACATATTTCAGTCTGTATGCGTCTTTGGATCTGAAGTGAGTCTCTTTTAGGCATATGGTCTTCTTTTTTTATCCATTCAGTCACACTGTGTCCTTGATTGTTGCAATTAGGCCATTTACATTTAAAATAAATATTTATAGGGATGTATTTATTGCCATTTTGTGAATTGCTCTCTGGTTTTTTTTTTTGTGTGCATGTGTGTAGTTCTTTTTCCTTTCTCCTTGCTCTCTTCCCTTGTGATTGATGACTTTCTTTATTGTTTTGCTTGGATTCTTTTCTCTTTATTTTTTCTATATCTATATAGGTTTCGATGTGTGATTATCATGAGGTTCATATATAGCATCTTAAGTATATATCAGTCTTTATTAAATTAAGGTTTCTTTAATTTAAGCATTCTAAAAGAACTACAGTTTTATTCCTTTTCCTCTACCTTTTATGTATGTGATGACATATCTTTTTTGTGAACCCCTTAATTAGTTAATCCTTTAACTGTTTGTTGGACAATATTGTTTTTACTACTTCTGTCTTATAACATCCATAATAACTTTAAAAATGATTGATCTGTTACCTTTACTAAATGTTTGCTTTTACCCATGAAATGTTTTCCTTTCATAATTTTCTTTTTCACTTAAAGAAGTTCCTTTAACACTTCTTATAATCTGGTTTTGTAGTGAAACTTTTACCTGGGAAATTCTTTATTTCTTTTTCAAATCTGGATGATAATCTTGCCAGCTAGAGTATTGTTGGTTGTAGGTGTTTTTGTTTTTTTCCTTTCAGCACTTTGAATATATCATGCCACTCCCTTCTGGCCAGCAAATTTTCTTTCAAAATCAGCTGAAAGACTTATGGGGATTTCCTTGTACATTTGCTTTCCCCATATATACTTACTTTTTTCTTGCTGCTTTTAAGATTCTCTCCTTCTTACATGTTGTGGTGTGGACCTCCTTGGGTTCATCTTGTTTGGGACTTCCTGAACTTCCTGGTCCTGGATATCTGTTTTGTTCTCCAGGGAAAATGTAGGGAAGTTTTTCACCATTATTTCTTCAGACAAGATTTCTTCCCCTTTCTCTCTCTTTTCTTCTGGATCCCTGCAGAGAAAATAGAAATATTAGTGTGCTTGATGTAGTCCCAGAGATTCCTTAATCTATTCTCATTTTTTTTTTCACTTGTTCCTTCTTGCTTTTCAGCTTGGGTTCTTTCTTTTCTTATCTACTAGATCATTGATCTGTTCTGCACTCTCTAATCTGCTACTAATCCCCTCTAGTGTATTTTTCATTTCAGTTATTATATTCTGAATTCATTTATTATATTCTTCAATTCTGATGGATTCCTTTAAATATTTTCTGTATATGTTGAAGTTCTCACTGAGTTTATTCACCCTTCTTTCAAGTCTAGTGAGCATCTTTATGACCCTTACTTTGAACTGTTTTTCAGGCAGATTGCTATCTTTGTTTTGCTTAGTTATCTTTCTGAGATTTTTCTTGTTCTTTCATTTGGAGCATATTTCTCTGTCTTCTCATTTTGTTGGAATTTCTGTGTGAGTTTATATGAATTAGATGAGATAGTTACCCTCTCAATCTTGAAGGAATGGCCTTGTGTAGGAATGTTCCCTTTGTAGACTGCATGTCCCTGGTGGTTTTTGCTGTCTGTCTGGAGCTGGACTGGGTGTGGACCAGGAGCCCCATTGTGCTGTGCACGAGGGCCACCCTGGAAGGACAGCTGGAATTAAGTCACACTCAAGTGACAGCAATCGGTTCAGGGAGCCCCTTGGTGGGATGCATGGAGCTGAATCAAGAAAGGGCCAGGTGGGCTACCTTGAGGGAAAGGCTAGCGCTAATGTGGACTCAGGGCTTGACTTTCATTGAGACAAGACAGGCTAGAGTACCTGGACCCTACACTATCCAGGTAAAGGGTCAATATAAACAGTGGTACTCACCATCACCTCTGACCTAGGAAAAAAAAAATGCAGCAGTTCCCTACCATTTGTCAGGCGATCTAGGGTTAGAACCCATGGAGTAAAAATGAACCAGAAGAGAATTTTGCTCTTTTCCTCTTCTCTGGAAAGACTATTCAGAGGCATGGTGGTCTCAGGCATCCCCACAGAAGACATCTCCTGTGATCAAGCACTTTGTTGACTCTGTAATGCCCCTTGGGTTTGCTCTCACTCCCTTTTCCTCTCCAGTTTTGCTGGGATTACCAGTAACTTGTGTATAAGTAAGGATTAAGACTCGATCAGTATGCAGATGATGCCAATAAATATCTCCAGTCTTAAATTTCCCCCAATCTCTGAACTTGTGTATCCATTTACCAGCTTGATTTTTTCACTTGATATGTAATTGATGTCTTACACTTAAAAAAAATTCTAGACTTTCTCCAGAAAAATCTTGGTCAGACTCTCCCAGATCAACACATGATGCCAAATCCATCCAGGTGCGCAAGTCAACAAGTTGTATTTTTCCTTTTTTTAATCCCTCATATCCAACTTATTATCATGCCCTGTTCTTAATTCACAATACGTTCCCAACAGTCCACCTCCTCCATCTCCACTGTTAGATAGCCATTATTATCTCTTGCCCAGGTTACCCCATTTACCTCTTGATTTCTGGTTTTATGTTCTTTTACTCTTAGAATCCATCCAAAATTATTTTTTTTAAATATGAACTATCCCTTGGGACATCTGGGTGGCTCAGTTGGTTAGCGACCAACTTCAGCTCGGGTCATGATATCATAGTTTGTGGATTCCAGCCCCGTAGGGCTCTGAGCTGAAAGCGCGGAGCCTGGAACCTGCTTCAGATTCTGTGTCTCCCTCTCTCTCTGTCCCAACCCCACTTGTGCTCTCTCTCTCTCTCTCTCAAAAATGAATAATTTAAAAAGTTTAAAGTGTGAAACACCCTTACTTAAATGTGCATTAGCTTCCCATTGCTCTTGGGAAAAAAAAAATCACAGCCTTACTCATGGAGCCCAGATGGCCTTAAATAATCTGCCTAACTCTCCAACTTTGTCTCTTAGAACTTTCCCACTGTCTGTTGGGCTCCATTCCCATTTGCCTTCCTCCAAGTTTATTCTTGCTTTAAAACTTTTTACTCGCTATACTCCCTGCCTGGAATTCTCTGCTATGAGACATGTTACTTTGTCATTCATTTCTTAACTACCAGTGTCACATCATAAACAAAGCTTTCCCCTCATCATCAAATTAAATTTTTAAATCTCTCCTCATATGTCATCCCATCATATAACCCTGTTTTATTTTTTCCATGATATTTACCACTATCTTAAATGATCTACTTGTTTTCTCTCACCCCTCACTGTCACCTTATTTCCATGAGGGTAAGAGCCTTGTATATGTTCATCATCACTGTGTCTCCATACCAAGAAAAGGACTTGACATATTTATACAATTGAAGCAGTAGTTACTGAGTATATGATTGATCACATGAATGATTAAATAATTCTAAATGATTACATTGCATTTTTTCCAAATTTACTTCAATTTCAACTAGATTATCTGAGTGTCTTATGTTATCAAATATTCACTGTTTAAATAAAAAGTAAAGTCTAATTCAATCACCATGCCTGTAAAGATCATAGAAATTGCAAAATCGAGTTTGTTTATTTACTTGTGCCCCCTACTAATCCATTAAAATAATCCAGATAACTTTTCTAGTAAAATCTCATTCAATTATTTGTTGTTAAATAAAGACATAGGATCCCAAATGAAAGGCAGTTTGTTTTTAAAAAAATCTCAACACTGTATATTAACTAACTAGAATTTAAATATTTGGGAACAAATGGAAAAAAATGTCAAGTGAAATGAAACGAAATTTTAAGCATTTCTCTTTTATTCCACAAAGAAAGAAAACTAGTGTGTGAATCTCCAGTATACTCAGACTTGGATGCCAAAAGGGCTGAGATGGCTGAGTGGAGTGACAATTACTCTGCTAGCATATCTGCATTGAGATCAGTGCTCTCTAAACCCAACTGAAGGAAGTAAAGCCAGAAAAAGGCAGATTAAGAGAGCATCAAGGTGGCCAAACAGCTTGATTTACTCTCCCATCTCAGAAACTTTCATTAAGATTTACATCATGATGCTGACCTAAGTGGCAAAGCAATTTTTTCATAGCTGAACAAAAAAGCTAATACTTTCCAGTTGGGTCAGGTAACCTTTTTCTTGCTCACAGCAAGTAATGGAGTTTGTCTAATGTGAATGAGACTGACCATTGGACATCTATCTCTGTATTCCAGAGAAACAGGTTCTCCATGTGATAAATCAATCTATGTTCCACTTACTAAGATTTTTCTTAATGCTCTCTTTCATTTTATTAATTTTTCTTAGCCTAAGAAAGACTGTACATACACTTCTTAAAAAATGTATATGCAACATAATTTTCTAATGTTTTTTAAAGTTCATTTATTGACAGAGAGAGAGAGAGCGAGCGAGCACAACAAGGGTAGGACAAAGGGAGAGAGAGAGCAAATCCCATGCAGGCTCTGCATTGTCAGCACAGAGCCCCATGCAAGGCTTGAACCCATGAACAGTGAGATCATGACCTGAGCTGAAACCAAGAGTTGGATGCTTAACCGACCTAGCCACCCAGACACCTGGCCCAGCATGATTTTTAAAAGCACCTGTAGAAAAAAATGACCCAGTACCCCAAGAAACAAGTGGCTAAAATAAAACAAAAAAAATGTAGGGGACTGTGGGGCTATGGGGCTCAATCAGTTAACTGTGACTCTGGATTTTGGCTTAGGTCATGAAATCACTGTTCATGAGTTCAAGCCTGTGTCAGGCTCTGTCCTGGCACTGTAGACCCTGCCTGTGATTCTTTCTCCTTCTCTGTCTCTGTCTCTGTCTCTGTCTCTGTCTCTCTCTCAAAATAAATAAATTTAAACCATGCACATATAACACAAACTGTCTCCATGTTAAAGACATTTAAGCAGTGGCAGAAATTAATTAGAATGTTGTCTCATGTAACTGATTTCATAAACTGATTTTTGTGAGAATAATCAAAGACAGGAAGGACACTGCAGAGAAACAAAGTAACTAACTTAGAAACCGCTGCCTTGATAGTCCCAAAGCAGTAAGATGTTAGAATCATAATGTAAACTAGTGAATGACATTAGTGCTATTCAATGGGATGTAGGATAAGAATCCCTTCAGCCAGAAATGGAAGCTCAGTCCCTCTGGTCTTGACTTGGTCGCATCAGAGAATTTTCTTTTACTAACTAAAATCAACTGGTTCTCTTGAGCTAATGCTTATGGTTTCTCCACGTAGATGTTTAAAAAAAAAAGTATTTCTTCCTCAGTAAAGAAGTTTTAGAGGAGTATATTACTTATTTCACATAAATTACACAAAATCAAATAACTAAAACTCAAGGAAGAGAAAATTGAGAATTAAGAGCCAGGTTATTAGAATATTAAAATGTTTCCATTAAAGCAAGAGAAATAATCTTTCTGGCAGTATTAAATTTTACTAGTGCTAATATTTCCATTTTTTACAAAAGGTGATGACATAGAAACCCTTTCTTAGAATTAATGACTTTAAGGGTTTTATAATTGAGGCATAATTGATATACAGTACTTCATTAGTTTCCTATGTACAGTTCAGCAATGGAGCATTTATGTACATTACAAAATGATCACCACCTAGTAAACATGTCACTACACAAAGTTAATAATGACTGTACAAAGTTATTTAATATTGTTGATTGTATTTCTCATACTGTATGTTTCTTCACCATAACATAGTTATTTTGTAAGTGAAAGTTTGTACTTCTTGATTCTTTTCACTCATTTGTGCCCCTCCCCTCCATTCTAGTAAGTGCCGGTCCATTCTCTGTATCTTTGAGTTTGAGTTCTGGTTTGTTTTGTTTGTTTGTTTTTGATTGGACATGTAAGTGAAAGCATGTGGTAATTGTAATTCTCTGTCTGAATTATATGATTAAGCATAATTCTCTGAAGGTTCATCCATATCGTGGCAAACAATGGGCACTTAGATTGTTTCTATATCTTGGCTGTTGTAAATGATGCTTAAACTGCATTAAAATGAGGGTAAATATGTCTATTTGAATCAGTGTGTTCATTTTCTTCTGGTAGATTGTATACTAGCTCTATTTTTAATTTTTTTTGAGAAACCTCCATTCTGTTTTCCATAGAAGCTACATTCCCATCATTGTTCACAAAGGATCCCTTTCTCATCAATACTTGTTAGTTTGTCTTTTCGATACTAGCCACTCTGATAGGTGTGAAGTGAGATCTCATTCTGGTTTTGTTTTGCATTTCCCTAATGATGAGTGATGTTGAGCATCTTTTCATGTGTCTGTTGGCCATCTTGTATGTCTTCTTTAGGAAAATGCCTGTTCAGGTCCTCTGCTCATTTATTAAATTTTTTAAATATTTATTTGAGAGAGAGAGAGAGCGAGAGTGAGCAAGTATACCTGTGTGTGAGCAGGGGAGGGGCAGAGAAAGAATGAGAGAGTTCAAGGCGGCTCCATGTTTTCAGCACAGAGACTGATGCAGGACTCAATCTCATGAACCATGAGATCCTGACATGAGATGAAATAAAGAGCTGGATGCTTAACTAACTTAGACACTACCTCCCTCTGCCCACTTTTTAATTAGAATGTTTGCTTTTTTGTTATTGAGTTATTTATGTATAGGTAGTATTAACTCTTTATCAGATAAGTTATTTGCAAATATCTTCTCTATTCAGTAGGTTAGTTTTTTGATTTGGTGATGATTTCCTTTACTGTGCAGAAGCTTAATCATTTGATGTAGTTCCAGTTGTTTATTTTAGCTTTTGTTTCCCTTGACTGGGGAAACAGATCCAAAACAAATCATTACTAAGACAGACGTCAGGTAAATTACTGTGTATATATTCTTCTAGAACATTTATGGATTCAGGTTTTATATTTAGGCTTTAACCCGTTTTCAGTTAATATTTTATACGGTTTAAGATAGTGGCCCAATTTCATTATTCTGCCTGTAGATGTCCACTTTTCCAATCACCACTTACTGAAGAGACTGTCCTTAGGCCATCTTGACTCTTCTGTTGTAGATTAGTTAACCATAGATGAGTAGGTTTATTTCTGGACTACCTAAGATTAGAGAGTCATTTATTAATCTCTGTGTCTATTTTATCTCAATATTATGGTGTTTTGTTTTAAATCCTAGGTGGTAACCAGGTGTTATGATTTCTCTTGCCTCCTCCTGACTCATGGGTACCAAGATCAGAGGCACTCTTCTCTTTCTCTCCAAATTTGGAGCAGGACTTTCCAACCCATGCCTCCCACACAGCTGAGCACAGACATATCTGTTCTGGGGAGAAGCATATTTTTCTGATTACTATTGCCTTGTAGTATAATTTGAAATCAGGAAGAATGATTCCCTCAATTTGTTCTTTCTCAAGAATGTATTGGCTATTTGTTTATGTGTGTGTTTCTGTGTACATTTTAGAATTGTTCTAGATATGTGTAAAATGTCATGGAATTTTACTAGGAATTGCACTGAATCTGTGTATTGCTTTGAGTAGTATGGATATTTTCATATTATTCTGTCAATCCATGAGCATGGATTATCTTTTAATATTTTTTCTTCTATTTCTTTCATCAATATCTTATTTTTTTCATTGTTTCATTTAAATTCTATTTAGGTAGTGTATATTGTAATATTGATTTCAGGAGTAGAATTTAGTAATTCATCACTTACATATAACACCCAGTGCTGATCCTAAGAAATACCCTTCTTAATACCCATCACTCATTTAGCCCACCTCCCACCCACCTCCCTCCATCAGTCCTCCATTCTCAATTGTTTAAAGTGTCTTATGGTTTGCTTCTCTATTTTCCCCCTTCCCCTATGTTAATCTTTTTTGTTTTTTTTAAATTCCACATATAAGTGATAATATATGGTATTTGTCTTTCTCTGACTTATTTCACTTAGCATAATACATTCTAACTCCATCTACATCATTTCAAATGGCAAAATTTCATTCATTTTGATGGCTGAATAATATGCATATATATGTGTGTGTACATACACATATACCACATCTTCTTTATCCATTCATCAGCCAATGGACATTTGGGCTCTTTCCATAGTTAAACTATTGTTGATAATGTTGTCTGAAACATCGGGGTGCATGTATCCCTTCAAATCTGTATTTTTGTATCCTTTGGGTAAATACCTAGTAGTGAAATTGCTGGATCATAGGGTAGTTTTATTTTTCACTTTTTGAGGAAACTCCAAACTGCTTTCTAGAGTGGCTTCACTGGTTTGCATTCCCAACAGTGTAAGAGGGTTCTCCTTTCTCTGCCTCCTGGCCAACAACTGTTCTTTCCTATGTTGTTAATTTTAGCAATTCTGACAGGTGTAAGGTGGTATCTTACTGTGCTTTTGATGTGTATTTTCTTGATGATGAGTGATGTTGAGCATCTTTTCATGTGTCTGTTAACCGTATCGATGTCCTCTTTGGAGAAGTGTCTGTTCATATCTTCTGCCCATTTCTTCACTGGATTATTTGTTGATAGGGTGATGAGTTTTGTGAGTTCTTTATAGACTGTGTATGCTATCAAATAGGTCATTTGTAAATATATTCTCCCATTTTGTAGGCTGCCTTTAAGTTTTGTTGATTGTTTCCATCTCTTTGCAGAAGCTTCTTATCTTGATGAGGCCCCAGTAGTTCATATTTGCCCTTATTTCTCTTGCCTCCATCAACATGACTAGTAAGAAGTTGCTACGACCCAGGTCAAAGAGATTGCTGCCTGTGTTCTCCTCCAGGATGTTGATGGTTTCCCACCTCACATTTAGGTCTTTTATCCATTTTGAGTTGATTTTTGTTTATGGTGTAAGGAAGTGGTCCAGTTTCAATTTTGTACATGGTGCTGCCCTTTTTCCCAACACCATTTTTTAAAGAGAATGTCTTTTATCCATTGGATATTCTTTCCTGCCTTGTCAAATATTAGTTGACCATATAGTTGTGGGTCCACTTCTGGGTTTTCTATTCTGTTCCATGGATCTATGTGTCTGATTTTGTGCTATTATCATACCGTCTTGATCACTACAGCTTTTAATATAGCTTGAAGTCTACAATTGTGATGCCTCCAGCTTAGCTTCTCTTTTTCAGGATTGCTTTGGCTAATTGGGGTCTTTTGTGGTTCCATACAAATTTTAAGATTGTTTGTTCTAGGTCTGAAAAATGCTGGTGGTATTTTGATAGGGATTGCACTAAATGTGTAGGTTGCTTTGGGTAGTTGAGACAGTTTAACAATATTTGTTATTTCAATCAATAAGCATCAAATATTTTTCCATTTCTTTTTTTCTTTTTCAATTTCTTTCATAAGTGTTCTATAGTTTTCAGAGTACAAATCTTTGACCTCTTTAGTTAGGTTTATTCCTACAACAGTACATTAAAAGAATTATTCACCACGATCAAGTAGGATTTATTCCTAGGCTGCAGGGATGGTTCATTTTTTGCAAATCAATAATGTGATACACCACATTAATAAAAGAAAGAATAAAAACCATATGATACTCTCAATAGATGCAGAAAAAATATTTCAAAAAATACAGCATCCATTCGTGATTTTAAAAAAGTACCCTCAACAAAATAGGTATCGATGGAACATGGCTCAACTTCATAAAGTCCATATATGAAAGACCCACAGCAAATATCCTCCTCAGTGGGGAAAAAGGGAGAACTTTTTCTCTATAGTAAGGAACAAGACAGGGGTATCCACTCTCAACATTACTGTTAGACATAGTACTCGAAGTCTTAGCTTTAGCAACAAACAAAAGGAAATAAAAGGTATCCAAATCAGCAAGGAAGTAGTCAAACTGTCACTATTTGCAGATGACATGACACTCTATGTAGAAAATGTGAAAGGCTACCCACAAAAAAATTGCTAGAAGTAATACTTGAATTCAGCAAAGTTGTAGGATATAAAATTAATGTACAGAAATCTTTGGCATTTCTATACACCAATAATGAAGCATCAGAAAGGAAATCAAGGAATCATTCCCATTTACAATTGTACCAAAAAATATAAGATACCTAGGAATAAATGTAGCTTTCATCAGTATCTTAAAGTTTGCAGATTACAGTTCTTTAACTTCCTTGGTTAAATTTATTCCTAGATATTTTATTTTATTTTATTTTTATGTGATGACAAGTGTAATTGTTATCTTGATTTCTTTTTCTGAGAGTTTGTTAGTATATAGAAATGCAATGTTTTTTTTGGTATAATTTTCTTTCCTGCCACTTTGCTAAATTAATTTATTATAATAATACTTTGGTGGAGTCTTTGGGAATTTCTATATATAGTATCACATCCTCTGCAAATAGTATAGTTTAACTTCTTTCTTTTTAATTTATGTGCCTTTTATTCTTTTCCTTAGCTAATGTCTGTGGCTAAGACTTTCTATATTATGTTGAATATAAAAGTGGTGATAATGTGCTTTGCCTTGTTCCTAATTTTAGAAAATAAGCTTTCAGGTTTTCACTGTTGAGTATGATATTAACAGTGGGCTTGTCACATGGCTTTTATTATGTTGATGTGCATTTTCTCTATACCCAATTTATTGAGAGTATTTTAATAAATGGATGTTGTATTTTGTGAATTTTTTTCTGCAGGTATTTAGATAATCATGGTTTTTATCTTTTAGTTTGTTAATTTGATATATAATATCGGTTAACTTATGGATGTTGAACCAATCCATGTTAATAAATCCCACCTGACCATGGTGAATTATTCTTTTAATATACTACTGAGCCCAGTTTGCTAATATTTTGGTTGAGAATATTTGAATCTGTATTGATACAGGATACTTGGCTGTAATTTTGTTTTTATTTTGTAGTGTTCTTCTCTGGTTTTTGTATCAGGGTAATATTGGCCTTCTACAATGAGTTTAGTTGCTTTCCCTTCTCAATTTTTTTGGATGAGTTTGAGAAGGTTAGGTATAAAGTCTTATTTGATGGAATTCACTAGTGAAGCCATCTGGTCCTGGACTTACGTTTGTTGAAAGACTTTTGATTACTGATTCATACTGCTTATTAGTAATTAGCCTGTTCAGGTTTTCTGTTTATTCCCAATTCATTCTTCATTCATTCATTCTTCCTTTACCCATTTCTTCTAGATTGTCCAATTTGTTGGTATATAAATGCTCTTGGTATTCTCTTATGATCCTTTTGTGTTTCTTTGGTATCTACTGTAACTTCTATTCTTTCATCTCTGATATTATTTGAGCTCTTTTTTTTTTTTTGTGGCGAGTCTAGGCAAGATTTGTCAATTTTGCCTATCTCTTCAAAGAACCAGCTCTTAGTTTCATTTATCTTTTCTGGGTTTTTTTTATATCTATTTCATTTATTTCTGGTAATCTTTATTGTTTCCTTCCTTCTAACTTTTGGACTTTGTTAGTTCTTCTTTTTCTAGTTCCTTTAGATATAAAGTTACATTATTTATTTGAAATTTCTCTTGTTTTTGAGACAGGCCTGTATTGTTAGAAAATTACCCCCACCTCTCACCCCTGGAACTGCTTTTATTGCTTCTCATAAATTTTGGTATATTGCATTTCAGTTTTCCTTTGTCTGTAGCTATTTTTTTTAATTTCTTCTTTGTTTTCTCACATTACCCAGTAGCTGTTCAGTAACAATGGCTTTAATCTCCACATATCTTAGTTTTTTCTGTCTTGTGATTGGTTCCTAGTCATACCATTATGGGCAGAAAAAATGTTTAGGTGATCTCATTCTTTTTCAGTTTATTAAAACTTGTTTTGTGGCCCAACATGTGATCTATCCTGTGTGTTAAAGTACTCCAGTATTATTATATTGCCATAGATCTCCCTCTTTGTGTCTGTTAATACTTACATAATTCAGTGCTTCCATGTTTGGATGCATATATATTTATAAATGTTATTCATCTGGCTGGGTTGATCCTTTTACCATTATGTACAGTGTCTCTTTGCCTTTATTAAAATCTTTGTTTTAAACTCTTTTGTCTTATATGAGTGTAGCTTAACCAACTTTGTTTTCTGTTTTCATTTGTGTGGTATTTCTTCATCCATCCCTTCACTTGCAGTCTCTGTGTGTCCTTCTGAAGTAAGTCTCTTGTAGGCAGTACATAGACATGTCTTCTTTTTTGTTCATTTTTTTAATCATTCAACCATTCTGTCTTTTGATAGGAGAATTTAGGCCATTTACATTTAAAGTATTTACTGATAGGTATGTACTTTTTGCCATTTTGTAATTGTTATCTTGCTGTTTTTGTGGTTCCTACTGTTTTCTCTTTTCTTGTTGTTTGGCACCTTTCTTTAGTGTCAAGCTTAAATTCCTTTCTCATTTTGTGTATTTACTATAAGTTTCACTTTGTGGTTTACATCAATTTATGTATGTAACAGTCTATTTTAAGTTGATAGCAATTTAAACTTGAACACATTCCAAAATTCTTTGTTTATACCCACTCTATTTTATGTTTTTGATGTTATATTTTACATCTTTTTATTTTGTATATCCCTTAACTAATGACTGTAGTTTTAATTTTACTCCTTCTGTCTTCTAACCTTCATAAATGATTAATGTATTACCTTTACTATGTATTTACATTTTTCAGTAAGGTTTTTACTTCCATTTTTTGTTATTAATTAGTGCCATATCTTTTCAACTTAAAAATAGTCCCTTTAACATTTTTTAAGGTCATTTTAGTAGTAATGCAATTCTTTTAAGTTTTGCTTATCTGAAAACCTTGTTGGATAGAGGAGTATTGTTTGGTAACTTTTCTTTTCAGCACCTAAAATGTGTCATGCCATTTCCTTTGGTGTATCATTTCTGCTGAAAAATCTGCTGGTGAGCTGTGTGTGTGTGTGTGTGTGTGTGTGTGCACGCGTGTGCGCACGTGCATGTGTGTCTCTTTCTGCTTTTAAGATTCTCTGTTTAATTTTTGATATTTTAATTATAATATGTCTTGATGTGAAAATCTTTGGCCCTATCCTAATTGGAACTCTCTGTACTTCCTGAACCTGCATGTCTATTTTCTTCCCTAAGTTAGGGAAGTGTTGAGCCATTATTTCTTCAAATAACTTTTCTGCCCCTTTATCTCTTGCTTCCTTCTTAGACCCCTGTAATGTTAATATTGTTATGCTTAACATTTTCCTATAGATTTCTCAAGGATACCTTTTTTAAAAAATATTTTTATTTATTTCTAAGAGAGAGAGAGAGACAGCGTGAGCAGGGAAGGGTCAGAGAGAGAGGGAGACACAAACTCTGAAATAGGCTCCAGGCTCTGAGCTGGAAGTCAGCACAGAGCCCGACGCAGGGCTCGAACCCATGAACCCCGAGACCATGACCTAAGCGAAAGTCAGACGCTTAACCGACTAAGCCACCCAGGCGCCCCTATACCTTATTTTTTTTAACGCTTTTTTCTTTCAGCTGCTATATCTGGATGAGTTCCATTGCTCTTTCAGCTCACCGATCCATTGTTCTACTTTATTTAGTCTGCTATTGAATCCCTCTAGTCTATTTTTTAATTTAATTACTTTATTCTTGACTGTACCACTTCTGTTTGATACTTTCTTACATTTTCTCTTTGTTGAAGTTCTCACTGTGTTCATCCATTCTTCTCTGAAGTTTAGTGAGCATCTTTATGACCGTTACTTTGAAATCTTTATCAAATGGATTATTTGTCTCCATATTATTAAAATCTCTTTCTGAGGTTTTATCTTTCTTTCACATGGAACTTATTTCTTCGTTTCCTAATTTTGGTCAACTATCTGTGTTTGTTCTTTATATTAAGCAAAACAGATACTCCTTAGTCATGAAGGAGTAGACGTGTGTAGGCAATGAACTTTCTCACTTAGCTTGCCTCTGAAACCTTTGTGATTATCTAAAAGTCCTGATTTACTTTTGTTATGTCCCCATACTTGAGGGTATGCCTTGATCTGTCAGTGTTGTAAGTGAAGAAATTGCATTTATCATCTAATTTCTGAGCAGATCCTCAGCAGGTTTTAAAGTATGCAAATATATACCATCCTATGGGTCTGCAGTCTAATCCCTGCAAAGACCAGGAAATCTGGAGGTGTTCCCTAGGTGACAGTTGCAAATATAGGGACTCCAGACTAGTGAGTAAGCATTTTTTTGGGAAGTTTCATGGAACTGCAAAGCCAAGAAGGTGTGGAAAAATGTCTTTCTGTTTCCATTCCCTGAGAGTCCATTCTTAGCCTCTAGATGTCTAGGAACTTGAAGTCTGTCCCTCAGGCTGAAGCTCCAAGCTAAAAGAATAGACCTTTTTCACAGGAGATTTGGAGTTGTGGTGTAGGCTGCTGTTAGTGCAGTACTCTGAGGTGACCTGCCAAGAACTGTCTTTCCAACTGTAACATTTCATGAAGGTCAGAATACCACCCCCCCATTGCTATCAGGGTCAGGTGATCAAGGGATGTCACATGCGTAGATTGCACTTGACTACTGGCTTTAGTTAGGTAGCTGGAAGGTGTAGGAGGTGAGTCATCCCTGCTTCAGAAAGGCAGAGGGAAAATGTCTTGACTGTGTGCACCCACAGGCTTTAAGGATGTAGTTGAAAAGTACCTTGTTTGTGTATGCACACCAGAGCAGGGAAATATTACAACTGTAGTTGTCAGAGAGTTAGGGAATGTTGCAACCAACCTTGCTCAGTGATTTTGCTAGGGAGCAGGAGAGCACTGAAACTACCAGTGGTTTTCAGCTTCAGCAGTGCTGCAGTCACTTGCCCCTGTCCATCCCAGGAACGTTGAAGGAGGATCCCCCATCCAAGCTTGCCTGACTGTGCTAGCAGGCTTTGTGGTGGGTACAACAGTGGTGTTCACAGCATATATATTTCCAGGGATGTCTCAACTGTTCCTTGCCCTTTCCACCAATGCTCCCAGATCCAGAGATGAAACTCACATACAATCTAGGTACTTTTCAAACTCTTTTTTCCCCCTGCTGGTCTTGGGACAAACGAATCAACATGTAAGCCCTCCAAAAGGGAAACCTTAGTTACCTGTAGCACTCTGGGGCCCTCAGCCGTCAGTACCATTGGCAATATTCTATGCCAAATATTGTGTGCTTCTCTCTCTGATGCAAATGTCAGGGGTTGTGGTGCCTCATGTGGGGGATTATGCTCTGGTTCCTCCTGGAGGGACTGATGTGATCCGTCTGTATTGTGTATTGTGACACCAGGGGATGGGGTGTTTGGCAATACAGTGTCTCTGTCTCTCCTACCTAACTTCATATAGACTTTTAATGCTTTGTTATGGGGAAGAAGTTCATTTAGTTTTTAGATTTTTTTCAAAGGAAATGATCCATAAGTAGCTGTAGATTTTATGTTTATATGGGAGGAGGTGAGTATAGGATCCGCCTGTGTTGCCATCTTGCAGAAATTGGCTTTAAATTGTTAATAAAAAGTAGTTTTGAGATGTAACATTTTCCAATGAGGAATGATCATTGAAAATTCAATTAGATGTAAAACTGAGTATTTAGAAATCTTTTTTAAATGAATACTACAAATATGTTGCAATATTGCAGCAGGAGTCATACCACATTTTAGAAAGCAACTCTAGTTTTTAATATTTTCTATATATCTACATCTCATCAATACTACATTTCTTTACTGTGGTCATTGTTAAATGTCAAAAGTAAATTTTTCACATAGTTGTAATTTTTATACAATTCATCAATTTATATAGTTGTATTTTATTTTTGTGTATTTCTTCAACTTATATATGTCTTCTCAAATATTAATATGCATATAAATCACATGGGATCTAGTTAAAATATAGTTAATGTTTCAGGACCTGAGATTCTGCATTTCTAACAACTTTACAGGTTGCATATCTTGGTCTGTGGATCACACAGGAAGGCCATGATATTCTTCCTGTGTGATACCATTCACGTGTTATAAAGGATTATGTAAAAAAGAGTTAGTATTTTATCTTAAAACTTACAGCTTTAAAAAATATAACGTGTATATTAAGCTTATAAATTTTAATTTAACATTTACTCATTTTTGAGAGACACAGACAGAGCATGAGTGGGGGAGGGGCAGAGAGTGAGAGAGACCCAGCATCTGAAGCAGACTTCAGGCTCTGAGCTGTCAGCCCACGGCCCACCTGAGGCTTGAACCCACAAACCATGAGATCATGAGCTGAAGACGGACGCTTAACCAACTGAGCCACCCAGGCACCTCTAAACTAATAAATTTTAATGGCGTTAATTTTTATACTGATAACATTTCCAAGTAAAAAATAATTTCTATAATATATTAGCTAAGCACCACTTTTCAATCATTAATTTATATTTATCTAATACTGCTTTGTGGATTGTTAATGGATAATGTATATACATTATTACTTAGTGATTCATGTCATAATGAAAGTGCTTATGGATTTTAAATGTTACTTAACCGAAAACAAATGACACATTATATAAACTGGAATACAAAATGTCAAATTAATCAGTATACTTATACTAAAAGGCATTATTAGATTTTTATTTCATTTTAAGATACCATTCACGACTTTAGAGAGAAAAGTAGCATAGGGTTCTTATTGAGGTACTACATTAAAAGGTTTTTTAATTACTACGAATCTTCCTCTAAAAATTAACAGAATAGACAAGTTATAATAAGACACTTCCTTTTATTTGTCAGAAAACTATTATAATATGCTAAATTTGTATGAAAAATACAGTCCACTGCCAGTAAGATTGTTATAAGAAATATACAAATAACTTCTATATGGAGACAACAAAGTTATTATCCATGTGCAAACATTTGCCAGCTACTAGAAACATATATCAGGTGTACAATGTGCCTTTATGTGTGACTCTTTCTGTGGCATCAACACACATAATTAACAAATTATGGTACTTTGACTCCACTTCTCTGATCTGAGGATAAGAACTGGCCTTTTGGTGGTCTTGAAACATTGAAAGAGGAATTGATGCTGTCCTCATGAAATAGATTCAGAAAGGACAGTTGCAGACCTGACTAGCATAGAAAGGTACAGCAGTCATATGAATGGGGCCTGAAGGGTCTTGAGGATCTGACTTTACCACATGGCTTACACCAAAGAAGATGTAAGCCTTCTTAGGCAGAGGATGGACTCTGCTTCTGACTCAATAATCACTTTCAGTGGCCATTGCCTTTCAAAAATCCAGTCATAAATGTATCTCCATTCTATAAGAAGAGATAAGGAGCTATCCCAGAATTCAGTTGTGTCGCTTTGTCCCTTGAATTTACACAACAGATTTTGAAACTTAAACATCAAGAATGTAATGCCTGTTCTCTTGTTACTCTTGCCCATGGCATCTCTGCCTGGATAAGAGCCTGGAATGGAGGTGGGAATCCTTATTCCTTAATAATCCTTAATCCTTATTTTAGTATTTCACGATATTATTCCATACCAGTTAGTAAACTATGGGAGGTGTTCCATTTAAAATGACAAGGATGGAGCTAACAAGTATAATGCTAAGTGAAATACATCAGCCAGAGAAAGACAAATATCATATGATAAAACTCCTTTGTGGAATTTAAGAAACAAGCAAAGGAATAAAAACAAGAGACCAACCAAGAAACAGACTATTAATTATAGAGAGTAAACTGATGATGACCAGAAGGGAGATGGGTTGGGGATGGGTTAAATAGGTGATTGGGATTAAGGAGTGCAATTGTGATGAGTACAAGGTGTTGTATGAAAGTGTTGAATCCCTATATTGTACACCTGAAATTAATATCACACTGTGTGTTAACTAGCGAATTAAAATAAAAACGAATATCACACTGTGTGTTAACTAATGAATAAAAATAAAAGCAAAGCAAAGCAGAGCCAAAACAGGAAACAAACCAAAAAAACGATAGCTCGTTGAGTTGTCCCATTTAACGTACAATGCTTCAGAGTAATTAACTTTTATGGTAACTGTACTAATTATAGTACTTGCTGGAAACATTATTGGTAAAAGATAAATAGAAACATCTGTCATCTCCTATTTCTGCCTTTTGATGGATATCATTCAGAAAGTGATCACATAAATCTGATAGAAAATGTTTTAAAACTGCACTAAAGAGATGTGGGGCAATATGGTGAGCTAAACTAATACAAAGAAACATTTTTCTCATTACAAACACATAGATAAACTGGATACATCATAACTCCAAATTTTAAATGGATAGTCAAGTTCAAAATGAAAATAAGGGAAACTCTTGGATATCAAAATAAGAGAGAAATGAAACTCGAGCTGAGACTTTGTAGGTTCATGAATGTTTCTAACTAACTATAGGCCCTGGGGTATGAGAACCAGGATGCCAGTGACCATATCAGGGAGGATTTGTGACCACATGCTATAAGAAGTGAATAATTTTACCTGTAAACCTAATCTTTTCTGACAACTCCCATATCTCTTTTTTCTGACTAAAGCCATCTGGGGAGACTTTTCCTCCTGGGATAACTCGGTAAGAAAGTCATTAGGGCAGAGACCCAAATGAGATGAGGTGAGAATATACAAGAGGTGGGAAATCGGCCCAGAATGAGTTTCAGAACACAAGTGGGGTGAAGAGGTGTACTGTATGGTGATGCAGAGAAGCACAGGGAATTGCAACAAGAGTAGGGAAAGGAGAGCATCCAAACAGAATGTCAGAACCAGTGGGAGGGATTGGTGTATTTTTGCGACATGGGCCACATGCAAGGGCAACGATGGAATAAATATGAAATTTCTCTCTTTTCCCTTGGCTGGAGCAACTTCTTTCTAGACATATCATCAAAGACAAGGGGCACAAAAGGAAACATGAACTATTGGGACTTTGTCAAGATAAAAAGCTTCTGCACAGTGAAGAAAACAGTCAGAAAACTAAAATGAATCCTATGGCATGGAAGAAGATATTTGCAAATGACATGTATGATGAAGAGTTAGTATCCAAAATCTATAAAGAACTTATAAAGCCCAACATCCAAAAAACAACCCAGCTAAGAAAGGGGCAGATGATAAGAATAGCTACTTTTCCAAAGAATATATCTGCATGGCAAACAGACACAAGAAAAGATGTTCAACATCACTTATCATGAGGGAAATACAAACCAAAACTATAATGAGATACCACCTCACACCTTTTACAATGGCTAACATTAACAACACAAGAAACAATAGTTGTTGGCAAGGATGTGGATAAAAGGGATCCCTCTTGCACTAATGGTGGAAATGCAAATTGGTGCAGCCACTCTGGAGAACAGTATGGAGACTTCTTAAGAAACTAAAACTAGAACTACCCTATGATCCAGCAATTGCAGTATTAGGTATTTACCGCAAAGATATGAAAATACAGATCTGAAGGGGCACATGCATGCCAATGTTTATAGCTGTATTACCTACAATAGTCAAACTTTGGGGAGAGCCCAAATGTCCATTGACTCTTGAATGGGTAAGGAAGATGCATTATATATATATATATATATATATATATATATATATACAATGGAATATTACTCAGCCATCAAAAAGAATGGAATCTTGCCATTTGCAATGATGTGGATGGAGCTAGAATGTATTATGCTCTGCGAAATTAGTGAATCAGAGAAAGACAAATACCATATGATTTCACTCATATGTGGAATTTAAGAAGCAAAACAGATGGACATATGGGATGGGGTGGAATAAGAAAAGAGAGAGAAACAAACCACAAGAGACTCTTAATGATAGAGAACAAACTGAAGATTGACAGAGGGAAGTAGGAGGTAGATGGGCTAAATGGGTGATGTATGTTAGGAGGGCTCTTGTTGTGATGAGCTTTAGGTGTTGTATATAAATGAAGAATCACTGAATTCTACTTCTGAAACTAATATTGTACTGTTAACTAAAATTTAAATATAAAAAAAGGGAAAAATATAAAATTTCTGTCACAAAACATAATCACAACTATGAAAAGGGATTAAATTATATTGAACCCTGAGTTTTTGGTCGGGAACCAGAGGTATCAGACCATAAACTACTGGTTTTTAATATACAGAAATATATAGAGAAATATAGATGTACATATGTGTACGTGTGTATGTTATATCCACATATTCCTTACCTCTCTCTACTTAGGAGGCCTGGTACCAGTGAAAATCCTCCATAGCATTTAGCTCAGGTAATATTAGACATTGGTTTTAAATATCATTCATTTAATGGAACCGGGGTTCCTGGAAATGTCTCATTCCAGTGCTAAGGTAGTAAATGTATAAGCATGCCTGAGAAATTTCGTTGTGCTAGAAAGCAATGAAGTGTTCAAAGAGTAATGAGCTCATGCCAAAAAACACAAGAGTCAGCTTCAGGGAGCTCCCAGTGGTTAGATCTTAGACAATATGAGCAGTAAAAACAAACAAACAAAAAACAAAACAAAACAAAACAAAACAAAACAAAACCCACTATGGATCATAGCTTATTGAATAAAATAGGAAACCATGGTCTATTATGATGAATGAATAAATTAATCTTAAGGAAATATTTATCTAGCTTTACAAGACAAATAGTTAATAATTACGAAGTTTAAAAACATAACTTAAAAAATGAAGATCCTAGCAATTATTTTAGTCAAGGGGTCAAAGGGAACATCAGCAGTAATGGGACAAATCAAAATTTGTGCACTCAATTACAGAATCCAATGAGAGCACAGCATCGCTTTTGTGATACCTCAATGATGTATAACCTGAATCTAATCATGAGCAAACATTAGACAAAATCTAACTGAGTGATATTCTACAAGATAATGTTTCTGTAATCTTTAAAAGTGTTAAGGTCAGGAAAGCCAAGGAAAGACTGAGGAAATGGTGCAGTCTGAAGGAGGCAACACAGCTAACGGCAACATATAATTTTGAATTATACCTTTATACTCTAAAAAAATTACTGAGAAAGTAATTGGTGAAACATTAGAGTCTGAGGATTGTAAGAAAAGTATCAGGGTTAATGTTTTAATATTGTTAGTAGTACTGTGGTTATACCGGAGAATGTACTTGTTGCAGTGAATGCACTAAAATATTTGGAGACCCAGGGTGGCAAAAAAAAATCGAATATGTTTCAAAGGAAAAATTATTTTTATTGTAGTTCCATCTTATTTCTAAATTTGAGATTGTTTCAAAGTAAAAAACATTTTTAAAAATTTTTATTGAAGTATAATTGATATGCAATATTATGGTTTCAGGTGTTAAAAATAGTGATTCGACAATTCTATACATTACTCAGTGCTTACCATGGTAAGTGCAGTCACAATCTGTCTCTATACAATGCTATTACAGTATTATTGACTGTATTCTTTTGTACTGTGATTTTTATCTCTGTGACCCATTTATTTTATAACTGTAAGTTTATACCTCTTAATCCCTTTGGCCTATTTCACCTACTTTCCCTCACACCTCACCTCTGGCATCCACCAGTTTCTTCTCTGTATTTAAGAGGCTGTTCTGTTTGTTTATTTATTTATTGAGATTTCACATATACATGAAATTAAATTTTATTGTCTGTATGACTTACTTCCCTTAGTATAATACCCTCTAGGTCTGTCCGTGTTGTTGCAAATAGCCATGTATCATAATTTTTTATGGCTGAGTAATATTCCATTGTACATATAAACATCTTCTTCTCTATCCCCTTATCTATTGATGGACATGTGGATTGCTTCCCATTTTTTGTTGTTGTAAATAATGCTGTAGTAAATATGGGGGTGCATATATCTTTTTGAATTAACGTTTTCATTTTCTTCTTTTTTCTATTTTCTTTGAGTAGATACTCAGTGATGGAACTCCTGGATGATATGGTATTTCTATTTTTAATTCTTTGAGGACTTTACATAGTGTTTTCCATAGTGATTGAAGCAATTCATTTCCCACCACCTGTGCCCAAGGTTTCCCTTTTCTTCATAACCTAGCCTACTCTTTATTTTTGGTGTTTTAATGCTAGCCATTCTGACTGGTGAAGTGATAGCTCACAGTTGTTTTGATTTGAATTTCCCTGATGATTAGTAATGTTGAGCATCTTTTCATATGTCTTTTGGCCATCTATATGTCTTTGAAAAAATATACATTCCAAGTCCTCTGCCCATTTTTAAACTGGACTCTTTGGAGTTTTGTTACTGAGTCATGTTTTTCTTTATGTTTTTTGGATATTAATTCCTTATCAGATGTTTCATTCACAAATATATCCTTCCACTCAGTAGATGATTATTTATTTCATCCTGTTAGGGTCCTTTGCTTTGCAAAACCTTTTATTTTGGTGTACTCCCAACAGTTTATATTTGTTTTTGTTCCCTTTGCCTAAGGGGACATAATCCATAAATATGTTTCCAAGAGATTACTGCCTATGTTTTCTTCTAGGAGTTTTTTTTGGTTTCAGGTCACACTTTTAGGTCTTTAATCAATTTTAATTTATTTTTTTGTATGCTATAAGTAAGTGGCCTATTTTATTCTTTTGCATGTAGCTGTCCAGTTTTCCCAAATTATTTCTTGGAGACTGTATTTTCCCAGGTATAGTCTCCTTTGTCATAGATTAATTGATCATATAAGTATGGGTTTATTTCTAGGCTGTCTTGTTCTCTTTATTTATGTGACTATTTTTGTACCAGTACCATAGTGTTTTGATTTCTATGCCTTTATAGTTTATCTTGAAATCTGGGACTCTGGTACCTCCAGCTTCATTTATCTTTATTAACAGCTTTGGTGGTTTGAGGTCTTGTAGTGCCATACATATTTTGGGATTATTTGTGCTAGTTCTGTGAAAAAAATGGTATTGGTATTTTGATAGGGATTGCATTGAATGTGTAGATTGCTTTGGGTGGTATGGAGATTTTAACACTATTAATTCTTCCGGCACATGAGCATGGAATATCTTTTAATTTGTTTGTATTGTCTTCAGTTTTTTTCATCAATGTGTTATTTTTGGGTGTGTAGGTCTTTTAACTCATTGTTTAAACTTATTTGTAGGTATCTTATTCCTTTTGGTGGGATTGTAAATGGGATTATTTCCTTAATTTTTGTTTCTGTTTTTTATTAGTGTATAGAAATGCAACAGGTTTCTGTATGTTGATTTTGTATCTTGCAAGTTTACTGAAGTCATTTATTCTAATAGCATTTTGGTGGATTTTTAGGGTTCTATGTATAGTATCATGTCATTTGCACGCTGTGACAGTTTTACTTCCTTTTTACTAATGTGGATATTTTAAATTTCTTTCTATTGTCTTATTTCTGTGGCTAGGAACTTTATTTGTTTACTCTTATTTAAAAAACTTTTTTTAATGTTTATTTATTTCTGAGAAAGAGACACAGTGCTAGCAGAGAAGGGGCAGTGGGACAGGGACACAGAATGTGAAGCAGACTCCAGGCTCTGGGCTGACAGCTCAGAGGCTCGAACTCATGAATGGTGAGATCATGACCTGACATGAAGCTTGAATTCAGGAATGGTGAGCTCACTACCTGAGCCAAAGTCAGATGCCTAACCAACTGAGTCACCCAGGCACCCCGCTGTGGCTGGGAACTTTCAGTATTATGTGGAATAAAAATAGTGAGAACAGGCATCTTGTCTTGTTTTTGATCTTAGAGGGAAAGGCTTTCAGTTTCTCACCACTGAGTATGACGTTAGCTGTGGGTTTTTCCTAAAAGGCCTATATTATGTTTGAGGTATGTTCTCTCTAAATTCATTTTGTTAAGAGTTTTCATCATGAATGGATGTTGTGTTTTGTGAAATGCTTTTCCTATTTTTTAAATGACTATTTGTTTTTCTGAATCAGAGCGACAGAGTGCTAAGGGGTAGGGGCAGAAAGAGAAGGAGACACAGAATCTGTAGCAGGCTCTCCAGGCTCTGAGCCATCAGCACAGAACTTCAGCACAGAGCCAGACAGAGGCTCTAAGTCACGAACTATGAGATCATGACCTGAGCCAAAATCTGATGCTTAACCAACTGAGCTACCCAGGCACCCCGTGAAATGCTTTTTCTGCATCTATTGAGATAATCATACAATTTTTATTCTTTTCGTTAATGTGATATATCATATCGATTTATTGGGGAATGTTGAAACACCCTTGCATCCCTGAAATAAATCCCACTTGATTGTGATGAATGACTCTTTTCAGGTATTAATACATTCAGTTTGCTAATATTTTTTAGAGGAGCTTTGTCTCCATGTTAATCAGACATGTTTTCCTATAATCTTTTTTTCATAATATCTTTGTCTGGTTTTGGTATCAGAGTAAAGCTGGCCTTATGTAATTAATTTGGAAGTTTTCTTTCCTCTATTTTCTTCCTTCTATTTCTGTACTAGTTTTTAAAAATAGGTATTTACTCTTGTTTGAGTATTTGGTAGAATTCACTTATGAAGCTGTCTGATTCTAGATATTTTTTGTTGTTGTTGGGAGTTTTTGATTACCAATTCAGATTTGTTACTAGTAACCAGTCTGTTCAAATTCTCTATTTCTTCCTGATTCAATTTTGGAATATAGTATATTTATAGAAAAATATCCAATTGTTCTAGGTTATTTAATTTGTTGGCATATAGTTTTTTTGAATTACTATAATCCTTTGTTTCTGTGGTATCAGTTGTTAATTTCTCCCCCTTCATTTCTGATTTTTATTTATTAGAGTCCTCTTTTACTTGATGAGTCTCGGCTAAAAGTTTATCAATTTTGTTTGTTTTTTTAAAAACCCAATTCTTGGTTTCATTGATCTTTTATATTGCTTTTCTAGTCTCCATTTCATTTATTTATGCTCTGATCTTTCTTATTTCTACTAGCTTGAAGCTTTGTTAATCTTTCTCTAATTCTTTTCTGTGTAAGGTTATTTATTTGAGATTTTCCTTTTTTCTTGAGATAGGCCTGTCCTGCTATCATATTCCCTTATAGAACTGCTTTTGCTGTGTCCCAAAGATTTTGTATTGTTTATACCAGTTGTCTCCATGTATTTTTTAAATTTCTTCTTTGATTTCTTCATTGACTTATTGGTTGTTTAGTAGCCTTTAGTTAGCCTCCATGTGTTTGTGTTCTTTTCACTTTTTTCCTTCGAATTTCTAGTTTCATACTTTGTAGTTAGAAAAGGTGCATGGGATGATTTCAATCTTCTTAAATTTATTGAGACCTGTTCTGTAGTCTAACATGTGATCTATTCTGGAGAATGTTCCTTGGGTACTTGAAAAGAATAAGTATTTAGGTTGGAATGTTATATATATATTATTTCCTACTGATTTTTTGTCTGGATGATCTATCCACTAATATAAGTGGGGTGTTAAAATCCCCTACTGATGTTGTATTACTGTCAGTTTCTTCCTTTAGATCTGTTAATATCGGTTCTATGTATTTAGGTGCTCTTCTTTGGTTGCTAGGTACTTAAAATTGTTACACTATCTTGTTGGGTTGATTCCTTTATCATCACACAATGACCTTCTTTGTCTCTTGTATCAGTCATTGTTTTAAAGTCTCTTTAGAGGGGCACCTCGGCTAAGTGTCTGGCTCTTGAGTTTGACTCAGGTCATGACCTCATGGTTTGTGTTTATGAGCCCCACAGCGCAGCTCTGTGCTGACAGTGTGAAGCCTGCTTGGGCTTCTCTTCTCTCTCTCTCTCTGCCCTCCTCCACTCACTCTCTCTCTTTCAAAATAAATCAATAAATCCTAAAAATAGTTTATTATGTCTGATGTAACTATTGTTCCCCTGGCTTAATATTTCCTGCTTCCATGGAATATCTTTTTCTATCGCTTCATGTTTAGTCTCTTTTTAGGTCTGAAGGGAGTTTCTTGTACAGAACATACGGATGGTCTTGTTTTTTTTTTGTGTGTGTGTGTGTTTTGAGAGGGATAGCGAGCCTGCAATCAGGGGGAAGGGGCAGAGGGAAAGAGAGAGAGAGAGAGAGGGCGGGGGGGGGGGGGGGGGGAACCTTAGGCAGGCTACATGCTCAGGATGGAGCCCTAGAGGAGGCTCATTCTCACAACTGTGAGATCATAATCTGAGCTGAAATCGAGTCAGGTGCTTGACCAATTTAGCCATCCAGGTGCCCCATGTTTTATTCTTCTTTTTATCACTTTGATCATCCTATGTCTTTTGAATAGAGCATTTAGTCCATTTACAGTTAAAGTAGTTATCAATAGGTATGTATATATTGACATGTTTTTAATTTTTTTCTGATTGTTTTGAGATTTTCTCTGTTCCTTTCCTTCTTCTCTTGATCTCTTCCCTTGTGGTATTATGAGTTCTTTAGTGTCATGCTTGTATTTCTTCCTTTTTATATTTTGTGCTTCTATTATAAGTTTTTGATTTGCGGTTACCATTGGGTTCATGTATAATCTCTTGTAATATATAGCAGTCCATATTAAGTTAATGGAAACTTAAATTCATATATATTTTTAAAGCACTAAAGTTTTACTCCCTTCATGTTTTATATTATATATATATATATGATGTATTACATTACATCTTTTCACTTTGTATATTCACTGACTGATTTTTGTAGATATAATTGATTATTACTACTTTGTTGCTTTAACCTCTTTTCTGAGTGATTAATCTGCTTCCTTTACTATACATTTGCTTTAAATACTAGGAAAGTATTTTCCATTCATAATTTTCTTCTAGTTAAGGTCTTTTATTTCCACTATAGAATTCCCTTTAACATTTCCTGTAAGGCTTGTTTAGTGGTGATGAACACATTAACTTTTGTCTGGGAAACACTATCTTTTTCTATTATGAATGACTCTTTCTGGGTAGGGTATTCTCGGTTATAGCTTTTTTTCTTTCAGCACTTCAGATATATCATGCCATACCCTTCTGGCCTGCAACATTTTTACTAAAAACTGAGCTGACATTGTTACAAGGTTTTCTTTATACATAACTATTTTCTATTGCTAATTTAAAAATGATCTCTTATCCTTATTTTTTAGCATTTTATTATTTATTATTTTTAATGTTTATTAATTTCTCTTTTTTAATTTTTAACATTATTTATTTTTGAGAGACAGAGAGAGACAGATCATGAGCAGGGGAGGGGCAGAGAGAGAGGGACACACAGAATCAGAAGCAGGCTCCAGGCTCTGAGATGTTAGCATAGAGCCCAACACGGGGCTCGAGCCCACAAACTGTGAGATCATGACCTGAGCTGAAGTTGGACACTCTAGCAACTGAGCCACTCAGGTACCCCTGTTTATTAATTTCTGAGAGAGAAAGGACACAAGTGGGGAAGGAGCAGAGAGAAAGAGAGACACAGAATCTGAAGCAGGCTCCAGGCTCTGAGCTATTAGCACAGAGCCTAATGAGGGGCTTGAACTCATGAACTATGAGATTGTGACCTGAGCTGAAGTTGGAAACTTAACCAACTGAGTCACCCAGGCACCCCACATTTTATTTATTTTTTAATATTTATTTATTTATTTTTGAGACAGAGAGAGAGCGAGCATGCATGCAAGTGAGTGGGGGTGAGGCAGAGAGACAGGGAGAGAGAGAATCCCGAATAGTCTCCAGGCTATCAGTACAGAGCCCAGTGCCGGGCTTGATCTCACAAACTAGGAGACCATGACCAGAGCTGAAAGCAAGAGTCAGATGCTTAAGTGGCTAAGTCAATCAGGTGCCCCACTTTTACCATTTTAATCATTTTGTCTTCATGTGGATTTCCTTTGGTTCATCTTATTAGGGGCTCTCTGTGCTTCTTGAAACTGGATGTCTGTCTCCTTCCCCAGATTAGGGAATCTTTCAGCTATTATTTTTTGAAGTAATTTTATGCCACCTTCTCCCTTTCTTCTTTCTGGAATCCCCACAATGCAAATGTTATTATACTTGATAGTGTCACTGAGTTCCCTTAACCTATTCTCATTTTTTATTGTTTTTCTTTTTGCTATTCACTTTGGTTGCTTTCCATTACCCTGTCTTCCAGATTACTGATCCATTCTTCTGCATCCTCTAGTCTCCTGTTGATTCCCTCTAGTGTATGTTTAATTTTAGTTATTGAATTCTTCAGCTCTAACTGGTTCTTTTTTATATTTTCTCTTCATTTAAGTTCTTACTGAGTTCATCCACTTATCTCAAGTCCAGTGAGTATCCTTATTATGATGACTTTGAATTCATTATCAGGCATTTTGCTTATCTATGTTTCATTGAGCCCTTTTACTGTGATTTTGTCTTATACTTTAATTTGTGACAAATTCCTCTGTCTCCCCATCTTATCTAGCTCCTCTGTTTCTGTGTATTAGGAAGGTCAGCTGCATCTGGTCTTGAAAGTATTGGCCTTGTGTAGAACAGGTCCTATGCTACCCTATAGAGTAACTTCCCCTTTGGTCACTGGAACCAGGCACTTACAGAGTATCCCTTGTGGGTTGCATGTGACTTTCTTTTGCGACTAAGACATCATTGCTTTCAGCTCAGTCGGCTTCAGTGACCTGATTTGCCTGCTGTGGGTGCAGTAGGCAGGATTTCCTTTCCACACTACTGAGAATTCTGTCTGCAATAACCTTGGGCTTGTTGGTGGGTGGGCCGGCAGTCTGCCAGACTGTGTACAATTAATCCCTTGCCAGAGCTGCAAGTGCACTGAAGGGCAGGGCTTTCTCCCTACACAGCCACCTAAGATACCTGGCTACAGGAACTGTGGATGCAGTGGTGTGTGGGGTGGACTTATCTCTCCCCCCACCCATCCCCAGGGTGGGAGTCACATTGGAGTAGTACAGTCTTAGCCAGGGCTGCCCGATGAAGGTGGCAGGGCAGGTGCGGAGAATGGCTGCTCGGGGTCCACACGAGAACAGCAGGATGGGGCATACAGTGCTAGCAAAGTAGATTGAGACTGTTAAGGCTGGCTCCTGTAGTCTTCCAACTATTAAGGTTAGTGGAAGGGAAGGGAAATGGCACCCACCCGGCTTTTTGTTTCCACAGAAATCTGCAGATCTGTCCCCTCAGCAGCACACATTTTAATATTAGTCCATAAAACTCCTACACCTATACCCTGGGCACTTTTCAAACTGTTGCTTCTTTGCTGTTTTAGATCAGGTTACTTTGTATGGTAACTATTTAAGGGTGAGGACTCAATTACCTCTCTCTCTCTGGCTCCCTTGGAGTTAAGCCTGCTGGTTTTTAAGGCATCCAGAGTTAAGCCCGGAATATTTTTAGAACTCTTGGAATTAAGCTCCACTGCTTATCTAAGCTAGACATTATGGGGACTGTCTCTCCAGTGTGGGTCCCTGGGGCCAGGGGTGCCTAGTGTGATTCCATATTCCTTTCTGCTTATGGTGTCCCCCCTGTTGATGTCTCGTTGCACTGGAGGGTTGGTTTCTGACCATTTCTCTGCCCCACCTACCCTTTTTGATGTGGCATTCTGTATACATTTAGCTGTGGAATATCTGTTTTCCCAGTCTTCAGATTGTTTTCAGAGTTAGTTGCATAAGTAAAGTGGTTGCCTCAGTGTGTCCATGGGTTGAGGTGAGCTCTGGATCCTCTAGTATGCTATCTTCCTCAGCTCCAAACTCAAGACATTGTTGTTTTAAAATATTGGTACTGCATCTGTACAAACAGTGACAAACACAAAGATATTTGTATAACCTAAAGTTGTGCAATATGAAGAACATTAGAAAATAGAGCATGCCTCTGCTAGGGATGATTCTAATTTATTTCTACATATATCAACTAATTTCACTAGGAGCATTATTAAAGGCAAACCTGAGGAATTTAAAGATTACCTAACTTGCCCAAAATTATACCAAAAACAAGTGACAAACTGGTACTACATTTATATAAAACATTTATATCTTCATTAACCATATAGAAATGTAACTGACTCAGAGTAATTTTTCACTTGTATTTGTTTTAATAGAACCTTTATTCAAATAAAACTCTTTTGATCCTTATAAACTATTATACAAGCTTCAGATATAAGATATTTGTCCAGGGTTAAGAAGGGCCCTTCCAAAGGGAGTCACAGAAAAGCTCCCTGCTCAAAGTCAACAAATGCAAACAGCAGGAACATCCATAGCATAATTAAGTGGAGAGCTGGTTTCAGTACAGCTAAGTCAGTAGAGTCCTTTTTCCCGTTTATACTTAGCATGTATACAAAATACGATCACACTTGGCAGCAAGGGTAGAGCTTAGGCATTGGGTAAAGCCTAAGAGATATTCTTTCAAGGCATTGGACAGTCTTTATGGGGAAAGATGTGCAAAGGGTACTGGGTACAGCAATAATAAAAAAAATAACTTATGCCTTCAATGACACACTGACAAAACAAGAAAAAAGTCGAGTTCACTCAGAAGTCTGATACTCTAAAGCTATTCACACCCAGAATGAAGTCCCACTTATTTGTGCCTGCTCCACACACATTTATTGGAAATCTTGCCTGTCAGCACAAAACATGAATAACCCTCCTCCCTCCCCACCAAAATGTAAATGGCCATGAAGAAAAACTTCATTAAAGCAAAGAAACTTATATTAATCTTTCATTCATAAATAAAACTGGAGGATAAACATTTAATTTTTTTTCATTTTTTAATGTTTATTTACTTTTGAGAGAGAGAGAGAAAAAGGGAGACAGAGCATGAGCAGAGGAGCAACAGAGAGAGGGAGACACAGAATCCAAGGCAGGCCCCAGGCCCTGAGCTGTCAGCACAGAGTCCAACACGGGGCTGAAACTCATGAACCATGAGATCATGACCTGAGCCAAAGTTGGAAGCTTAACTGACTGACCCACCCAGGCGCCCCAACATTTAAAAAACCATTGGCTAGAAAAGAGAAGGTCAAGATGAATGTATGGACCACTATTCAGAGATCACCAATAAAAAGTGGATGCTGGATATAAACCAGCCAATTTAAAAGGAGGAAACAAGAGTTGCTAATAAAGATGTACAATGATGTTTAAACTGAGGAAGAAGATACTCAGTCCTGGTATGTACGTGGTTCTGCATAATACGCAGGTACCACCTGGAAGCAGGTAGTGGCAGCGTTATAACCCCATCCCAGGGCTGCTCTGAAGGACACTGATGAAGGGAACTTGCTGTTCAGGAGGCTGACTATAAGCAATGCACCTATGGGTTTGTTTTGCCCAGAAAAGTGGACCCCAGACACACAGATCTATGCCAATATGTGAGCTGTGATGAACAGTTGAAGTAGTTAGTCAGAGTCTTGGTAAGAGAACTGTAGAAAATTCTCTCTGAATGGGCTCAGAATATGAAGATACTTGTATCCTGTGTGAGTGCTCACCAGATGATGACCCTCTCAGAGGAGCTTTTAAGATCAGGTAGAAGACTGCCCAATGAGGACTTCAGTCAACCTCCCTCACCAGCCACGGAGTTGCTCAATGGCCTTGTGAAGGTAGTGGCCATGGCAGCAGTTAGGGAGGATACCTGGGTGAAGCAACATGATTTCTGCTTATTAAGGTCGATCTGGCATCAGCCACCTACTGAGTACTCAGGCCTCCAAAGTTACAGAGCAGCAATGAGCCCCTGATATGGCATGTATCTGCAGAAGAAACAGCCAGCCTCAGTAGCAGGTTGATTACATTGGATTGCTTTCATCATGAAAGGAGTGATAGACACTGACAATGTATTTGCCTTCTCTGCCTGCAACACATCTGTCAAAACCATCTCTGAACTTACAGAATGTCTCATCCATCATAGAATTTTTCACAGTATCATTTCTGGCCTAGGAACTCATTTTGTATCAAAGTACAGCAGTGTGTCCATGCTCACAGTATTCACTGGTTTTACCATGCTTCTAAAGCAGCTGCTTTGACGGAACAATGGAATGATGTATTGAAGACAGTTAAGAGTCAAGTGGGTGGCAGTATCTTGAAGTACGGGGGCAGTGTCCTCAAGATACAACCTATACTCTCAATCCATAATCAGTGTATGATGCTGTTTCTCCAAAAGCCGGGATTCATGGGTTCAGAAATCAGAAGAAAGTGAGGTTAATTATATCACTTTACTTTTAGTAATAAATTAGCAAAACTTCTGTTTCCAATTTCCTCAAATTTGGGCTCTGCTAGTCTAGAAATCTTCGTTCTCAAAGGAGGAATGCTTCCAGCTTGGTATACAGCAATAGCTTTGCTTAACTGTGAGCTGAGACGGCCATATGGCTACTTTAGTCTTCCATGCTAATAAAGTAACAGGGAAAGCAGAGGACTTTGTTATTGGCAGTGGCAATACATCTCTTTTTCTAATTGAAGTATAGATGATATACAATATTATTTAGTTTTAGGTGTAAAAAGTAGTGATTAGACATTTATATACATTATGAAATGCTCACCATAAATATAGTTGCCATCTGTCACCATACGATGTTACTATGTTACTGACTACATTCCCTATGCTGTACACTCCATCTCTACTTATTTATAACTGGAAGTTTGTAACTCTTGTAGAGAGAAAGAACACAAGCAAACAGGGGAGAGGGGCAGTGGGGCAGAGAGAGAGAGAGAGAGAGAGAATCTTAAGTAGGTTCCATGCAGAGCAACCCTCCTGCCCCCCCCCCCCCCCGCCATGCAGGGCTGGATCCCCCAAACCTGGGATCATGACCTAAGCTGAAATCAAGAGTTGAATGATCAGTCAACTGAGCTACCCCAGTGCCCACTTTCACTTTAATCCCATTCATTTGTGTCACCTCTTCCCCACTTCATTTGTTTCACCTCTTCCCCATTTCTTTACCCTCTGGGAACTACCAGTTCTCTGTATCTGAGTGCTTCCGTTTTGTTTGTTCATTGGTTTTTTAGATTTGACATGTAAGTGAAATCATAGAGTATTTGCCTTTCTCATCCTTACTTATTTTACTTAGCATAACACCCCCTAAATCCATCCATGTTGCTACAAATGACAAGACTTTTTTTAATGGATGAGCAATATGTCATTGCATATATACACACAACATCTTTTTATCTGTTTATTTATCAAGGACCACCTAAGTTGGTACCATATCTTGGCTATTGTAAATAGTGCAGTAAACATAGGAGTGCGTATATCTTTGGATTCCTGTTTTTGTTTTCTTCAGATAAATATCCAGAAGTGAGATTACTGGGTTGTATGGTATTTCTATTTTTAATTTCTGAGCAAACTCCATACTGTTTTCCATCGTGGCTGCACCAATTTATAGTCTCACCAACAATGCTTGAGGGTTCTTTTTCCTCCCCATCCTAACCAACACTTGTTTTTTCTTGTCTTTTTGATACGAGCCATTCTCACAGGTGTAAGATTCTATCTCACTCTGGTTTGGCTTTGCATTTCCCTGATGATTAGTGATGTTGAGCATCTTTTCACCAGTCTATTGTCCATCTGTATATCTTCTTGGAAAAAATGTCTCTTCACGTCCTCTGCCCATTTTAAAATCAGATTCTTAATTACTTTGGTATTGAGTTGTATGAGTTCTTTATATATATTGCATACTAACCTCTTTTCAGATACATCATTTGCAAACACCTTCTCGCCTTTGATAGGTTGCCTTTCTCCTTTGTTGATTGTTTCCTTTACCATGCATAAGCTTTTTAGTTTGATGTCGTCCCAATTGTTTACTTTTGCTTTTGTTGCTTTCGCCTTAGGAAACATATAAAAAATTTTTCTAAGACCAACATCCAGGAGATTACTGCCTATGTTTTCATTAAGGAGTTTATGGTTCCAGGCTTCACATTTTGGTCTTTAATACATTTTGATTTTATTTTTGTGTATGAGGTTAGAAAGTGGCCCACTTTCATTCTTTTACATGTAGCTGTCCAGTTTTCCCAGTACCATTTGTTGAAGAGACTGTCTTTTCCTCATTATATATTCTTATTCGTCATAGATTAATTGATAATATAAGCATGAGTTTATTTCTGGGCTCTCTTTCCTGCTCTTTGATCTATGTGTCTGTTGTTGTGCTAGTATCATACTATTTCAATCACTATAGATTGTGATACATCTTGAAACTTGGTATTGTGATATCTCCAACTTCTTTTTTTCTCAAGATTGCGTTGGATGTTTGAAGTCTTCTATGGTTTCATACAAATGTTAGGATTAATTGTGGCAGTTTTGTGAAAAAAAATGCTACTAGTATTTTGATAAGGATTTCATTACATCTGTAGATTGCTTTGGGTAGTGTAGACATTTTAACAATATTAGTTCTTCCTGTCCATGAGTTTGGTATATCTTTTTATTTATTTGTATCATCTTCAGTTTCTTTAATCAGTGTCCTATTGTTTCCACAGTACAGGTTTTTTACCACCTTGATTACATTTATTCTATCTTGACGACCAGGGGGAAGTTAGGTTGCTATTAAACAATGAGGGTAGGAAGGAGTGTGTCTGGGACACGTGAGATTCTCCAGACACCTCTTGGTATTCTCCTGACCTGTAATTAACATCGATGGAAAACTAAACCTCATAGGAAGGAATAGTGAAGATCCAGATCATTCAGGAATGAAAATTTTGTTCACCCCCAAGGTAAGAAACCATGATCAGCTGATACGCTTGCTAAGGGCAAAGGGAACATCAAATAAATAGTGAATGAAGGATGTTACAAATAACTACAATGATGTAACCAGTTCCCATAATGAGGACTGTTTTGGCACGAATATTGCTTTCCTGTTGTGGTACTAATATATTTGTTAATATATTACCTATGTTTTCTTCCTTTTTCTCATTTTCTAATTATCTAACATAATATAAGTTAGTAGTAGTTAACTTTATATGTCCATACTTAAGTTAAAGTTTATCAAAGGGAATGTATGATTCAACTAGATAAAGAATGAACATTACCCAAAGTGGGGTAATGGGACATCATATCCTTTCTGTAGAGAAGGTTATCATGTTTCATTTATGCACTAAATAGACGCTTCATCATGTTAGTCTGCTTTAAGATGTATAAACTTGGCTAAGCTAAACTACATTTGCCAGAAATCAATTCCCTGAATGTTTCCAGTTAAAGTTACCACAACAGAAACTTACTTGATATCTAGAAAGCAGAAGTGAAGAAATAGCCACAGCTTACTGTCTGCAGGTCAGTGCACTTCCGGCCTTATTTGGAGCCAAGAGAAGCTGTCACAGAACCTGCAGCTTTACAGCTACTGCAAAATCTTTTCTCTGCTTCTCCAAATCTGAGCCAGGTACAGCAAAGCAACAACTTCACCAGCAGATGATGCATGGAAGCAAAATCAAAGTCTCTGAGATACAGAGAAGCCAGGGAGTTCTGCATGTGATAGATGCAGGCTCTGGTTTTTGACTCGTGGTTTCCAGTTTTCCATGCTGCCCCCTTGCTTTTAATTTTCTTCCCACTAGCCTGCCACATGTGTGAAGAAACAACCCAAGTAAGGCAGTTTTTACTAGTTCCTGCAATTTCTTGAAGTCAAATCTCTATCATAAATCTCTTATTCTACAGTATTCCCAATGGTTCTGTTTCTCTGATAGAACCCTGGCTGACAGAAGAGATAATTTTGCCACTTATGACCTGGAAAGAAAAAAAAATATTTTGATTTCTAGAATTACTAAATTATCTCCCTAGGTAAAAGATACAATAATAGGCAAACCTTTATATCTTTAAGTGTGGTTTAGGAGTAAATATGCATTAAGAGAAGTACTTTATCCTGAGTTTCTAAAAGGGAAAGTGAAACCTGAGACAAGGAGAAGAGTGCTAATTTATTATTTGGGAAGTCCTTGCAGGGCTGCAAGCATGAGGCAAAAAGGGAAGCACAGCAAGGAAAGAAGAGAAACATTGTAAAGGGAAGCAGGCAGTGCTGAATAATGCTTCACAAGAGTGACACAGAAACTGGCAAGTCATGTGACTGCAGCATTAGCTGAATACCTGGGGCTTTTCTAGAGGCTGCAGGGAGAAACTCCACCTTAAAGCCCTCCATGGGACAGGAAATGAAGGGAAATATACCCGCCAGCTTCACTCATCTCCTGTTTTCCAACAATCAATGTTCAACACAGACTGCTAATGATGCCCCTGAATTTTAAGGTCTCATTATTGACCCCTATCAGCAGTGCTGTAGATGCCAGATCCCATTCCAGGTGTGGAAGTGGCAGGGAAATCAGAAATCCCCTCTTTGTCACTGCATTGTGGAAGCCAGTGGTGAGGTGAGGAAGGATGAGAAAGGGTGAGGAAATAGCATTCCCAGGGCATATGACTGGTTGATTTCAGCAGTAATGATGCTGCATCTTCAGAAAAAATAAAAAAGCATCTTTTTCCTTTAGAAGAGAGGAATCCATGGGGGCCAGTGAGCCCTGTGTTGATAAAGTAAATAAGTCAAAGAAAGATAGTTAAGGCTAGTCTTCTGATGATTAGCCTTGGACAAGCCCAGCAAGAAAGTCCCCTGGCTCTGCATAAAGTATTTAAAGGGGAGCTAATTAAATGTCCGAGCACTTTATGTTTGATGAAAAACACTAAAGCATGTCTATAAAAGTCAAGATCAAGGCAAAGATGGCCACTAGGATAACAAGTACTTAACATTTCTCTGCAGAAACTAGTCAACATACTTAAAAAAAAGGAAAAAATTATCAGTATAAAAATCCAAAATGGTAGAGTATTATTGTTGATAGATAATATAATTGCATCTTGGGGAATGTAGTAGAACTACTTGGCCTATTTTAAGAGATTTCAGAGAGATCAATGGATGCATAATTAATAAACAGAAATCCTTGGTCTTATTTATACAACTAACCATATTATATAGGTTGTGGCTGCAAAATGAAATGAAAAAGAGCTATATAGAATACTGTTAAAGGCTGCTATGGTCAAGAAAGTAACATGTGGCCAAATAAATAGAACAAGATTACATGATCGTATGTAGGACGATTCAATAATCTAATGCTTCCAAATCTTGGTAAATTCATAAGCATATCAAAATCTTAATAAAAATTAAAAAAAATATTTTTTCTATGTAGCTAGATTAATCTCAAGTTTTTTCATATAGAAAAATAAATGAGCAATAATAGTTTAGAAAATTGTGAAGAAAAAACACGAATAAGGGGAGAGTAGACCTACTAAATATTAAATTATATTATGAAAACATATAAGTAGAAACAGTATAGGATTGGCTTATGAATAGATGACATTTTAAAAGTCCAGAAACAGACTCAAATATATATGCAAATTTAATATATGATGAAATATATATATGCAAATTTAATACATGATGAAATATATATATAATCATATATAATATATGAATCTAGAAATCTTTTCCACAATGCTTTGTAATGATTTGTAATAAATAATTTAGGGAAAATATTAGGGAGATTTTATTCCCCACATGGGAAATAAATGCCAGTTGGATCACAAGTTTAAGTGTAAAATATAAAAGAAAAGTGAAATTATTAAAGTACTGGAACCTGTACTATTCTTGATAATCTCAGAATGGAGAAAGTTATCTATGATGGAAAGATCCAGAAAGCCACCTTGTTACCTCATCCTAGGATAAACTCTTTATGTTTTGTGATCTGACATCTGTGGGATCAGACTGAAGCCAGACTCCAGACCACTCTGCCCTACTTTTCTCACGTCCCTTCCCTGAAAGCACTTCCTGATAAATCATATATATGTAATCTACTTCGAGGGAGCCAGGAGTAAAACACTGGCAAACGTATTGTCTATTAGAAAATTAAAATGAAAGTTAAAATAAAACCTACATCCTGAGCCCTGGCTATAGGTTAGTTTTATTGCTGAACATACCATGTTTTATTTACATTATTTGAGATACAACTTAAGCCTTGTGAATTCTCTCAGAAAAGCTAGCCAGTTAATTTAAAAATAGACCTCAAGGACAGTCAGTTTCTGGTTCACAAGTGTAATTAACATGACCTGCTACTATTAGAGGAGAAACTCCAAAATTGTGGGAACCTTTTCTCTTGGAATCAAGAATGAGAGACTGGTGAGAGGTAGAGAGTTGACTCCATTAGTGTAGTTCTACTGCCTGGTATATGAGACCATGAAATAGTCAAAGTGAAGACTAAAACTGGGAGCCTTCAGGGCTGTAAGTCAGCAAGTACAAGGTGACCAGATCTTTTTGCTTTCCCATCTTTTTCCTCAGCTATGCTTTCTCAACAAAAATGATTACTGCAAAATTTGAGCAGAGAAGATAATGTTTGCACACAAGGCTCCACTAGATTTAAATTGGGCATGTTGGCCTCTAGTTTTGTCAGAAGATTGACTAGTTTCACCTCATCCCAGCAAAGACTGATCCCACACAGCAGACACTTCTCTGCCTGTCCTACCTCAACCTCAGCATCTAGTCTCAAGCATAAAGAATCCTTGATTTCATGATCTCCTAGGAAGGGTTCTTCTCACTGGTGTTTTGTTCTTCTAGTGTTCCTTGTATCTATAACTCTTCAATGGTTATAAGGATGATACATATATTTACCTGCCAATTTCTTGTTATAGCAGAAGTAGAAATTGTCTTTCTGCTTTCTAATAAGAGCTAGAACCTCCAGCCTCACTACAATGATTTCTACCTTTGTTCTGAAAGTTCTCTCACTACAATAAGATATAAAACAAAAATAAAAAATATGGTAGTGGAGGGATGCCAAAGTGGCTCAGTTGATTAAGCATCCTACTCTTGATTTCAGCTCAGGTCATGATTCCATGGTTCATGGGCTCAAGCTCTTGGGCTTGTGATAATAGTACAAAGCCTGCTTGGGATTCTCTCTCTCCCTCTCTCTCTCTCTGCCCCTCCCCTGCTTATGTGTGCATGCATGTGCTTGCCCTCTCAAAATAAATAAATTTTAAAAATGAAAGAAAAGAAAAAAAGAAATATGGTACTGGGAAGAATGAAGCAAAATATTTGCATATTGGGGCTCAAGGATGGCTCAGTCGGTTAAGCATTAGACTTCAGGTCAGGTCATGATCTTGCAGTTGGTGAGTTCAAGCCCCTCATTGGGCTCTGTTCTGACAGCTCAGAGCCTGGAGCCTGCTTCAGATTCTGTGTCTCCCTCTCTTTCTCTGCCCCTCCCTCGCTCATTCAAAGCTATTCAATTCAAAGAGAATTCAAAGCTGATCTAAAGACAAGATGAATACATAAAATAGTTTTTCCATATAATACAAATGAAATGAAAGAAAATATAGAGTAAAAGCTTATGAATAGTGACACCTCCAGCAGCAAGAATAAATATTGGAGAATAAAATAAATAACATCTTTATGAAGAAAATATTTAAACATAATATTTCCCTAGATAAGAAAATTAAATATTGTTTTTAAAATTACATTTTTGAAAAATTGTTAATATTTATATTTTTTATTTAAAAAATATTTTTAAATATTTTTATTTCTGAGAGAGAGAGAGAGAGCGTGAGCAGGGGAGGGTCAGAGAGAGATAGAGATACAGAATCTGAAGCAGACTCCAGGCTCTGAGCTAGCTGTCAGCACAGAGCCCGATGCAGGACTCCAACCGTGAGATCATGACCTGAACCGAAGTTGGATGTTTAACTGACTGAGCCACCCAAGTGCCCCTAATGTTTATTTTTGAGAGAGAAAGAGTGTGATGGGGGAGAGGTAGAGAGAGAAGGAGACATAACATCTGAAGCAGGCTCCAGGCTCTGAGCTGTTAGCACAGAGCCCAATGCAGAGTTCAAACCCACAAACTGTGAGATCATGATCTGAGCTCAAGTTAATGAACTGAGCCATCCAGGCACCTCCAAAATTCCATTTTGTGAGAATTATGTCATAAGTGTAATGCAATTTCAATCAAAATTGGGGATGCTCATAGTTTTAAATTAGGAGTTCAATAAAAATCTCACTGACATGGTATCTTTGGAGCCAAAACCTGACACAGGTGAGGGGACAACTAAGAGATTTGGGGACTAACATTCCAGGCAGAGGGAAGTGAGGCTCTAAGTCATATAGTCACCCTGAGAGGTTCGAAAAAACAAAAAGACCAGGGCAGTTGAAAGAGAGAGAATGAGGAATAGATTCAGAACTGGAAAGTAGTAGGAATCAGATCAGAAAGCAAATGGGATCAAATCATGTAGGCCATTGTTAGGGCTTTGTTCTGAGTGAAGGGACACACTAGTGGAAGGTTTTAAGTGAAGGAGTAACATGAGCTGAGGTACATTGTAATAGGATCTCTGGAATTACTGAATTGAGTAGGTGGCAAGGATAGAAAGATCAGTAAAAAAGCTATTAAAAAAATAAAACTAATGTATAAAATTATAAAGCAATGAGATTACTATAGGTAAGTAAGCAAGAGACAATTGTTAAAAGCTAAAATATGTGAGAAGTTTAATTTTGCTTACAAAAAAACACTTGAAAGAAACTGAGGTAACATTTCTTCCCCCAATTACCACATTACCAAACATCTCATAATAGTTTATGTTGGCTAGCATACATCTCATTTCAAGAACTACTGGAGAAGATTCATACCCACTGGCTCAGTAATTGCCATTCCAGGTATCTATCTTAAAGTCAAATTTAGAAACTAATTTTCCCACAAAGGTATAGGTGTTTGTCACTGTGTAACATATTCTATACACTTGAAATGAATAATCTGAAAATGAATTAAGAAAATAACTCGATTTGTAATTACATCAGAAAGAATAATTAGAAATTTGACCAAGTTCAAGGCTAGTACACTGAAAATTAGAAAACGATATAGAAAGAAGTTAACAAAGACTTAAATGGAAAGACTTCTCATGTCCATGGAATGGAAAACTATATTAAGATGTCAGTAATCTCTAATTTGCTCTGCAGATTCTCTATAATTTCAATCAAAATTCCAGTAGCCTCTTCTGGTAGAAATTGATAAACTGGTTGTGAAATTTGTATGAAAATGCAAGGGACACAGAATTTTATTCCCCTCTACTTTATAGAACTCATGTTTCATATATGAAGTCTTTAAAAAAGAATAATGTTGGAGGACTAAATGTTCCAATTTCAAAACTTACCATAAAGCTAAAATGACACTGTATCATACCTACGTAACAATTGACATGAAGATCAATGGATTAGAACTAAGATTCCAGAAATAAAGTAATGTATCTATGGTCAGTTGATTTTAGGAAAAGATGTCAAGACAATTGGGGGAAAAGTAGAGTCTTTTCAGTAAGGTTGCTTACAAATTGGATATATACATGGAAAAGAATAAATATGGACTCTATTTCACACCACATACAAAATTATATTTAAAATGATCAAAAGGACACATGGGTAGCTTAGTCACTTAAGCGCCCAACTTTAGCACAGGTCATGATTTCACAGTTTGTGAGTTCGAGCCCTGCGTTGGGCCTTGTGCTGACAGCCTAGACCCTGGAGCCTAACTTGGATTCTGTGTCTTCCTCTCTGTTTCTGCTCCTCCCCCATTTCTATGCTTGCTCTTTCTTTCTCTCTCTGTCTCTCTTTCTCTCTTTCAGAAATAATTCATTAATAAGCTTTAAAAAAATAAAATGGATCAAAGACCTATATGTAAAATCTAAAACAATGAAACTTCTAGAAGAAAACATAATGTTAGTAATATTGGATTAGGCAATGATATGTTATATATGACATGTAAACCACAAATAACCAAAGCAAAACTAGATAAGTGGGACTTCATCAAAACTAAAAAGAAAAAAAATGTGCTTCCAAAAACACTACCAAGAAAGTGAAAAGATAACCCACAGAGTGAGTCATCCATTCTTTCCAACTCTTGTTAATGTTGATATTTTTATCTCTTCCCATGAATCATAAGTGTTCTTAAAAGCATGTAAAATGGGGAATCCTTTCCAGAAGGTTTTCAATTTATTTTGCCCATGATTCATCAGAGGAATCACTATTTAGGGCAGTTATAACTTTATGAGATATAGTTCTTAAGTAATGAAACTTGAAAGTCAAAATGACTCTTTGATCCATGGGCTGCAGAATGGATGTTGTGTTAGCAAGCATGAAAACAACATTAATCTCATTGTATATCTTAATCAGAGCTCATGGGTGATGAAGTACATTGTCAGTGAGCAGTGATATTTTGAAAGAAATCTTTTTTCTCAGCAGTAGGTCTCAACAGTAGGCTTAAAGTATTCAGTAAATCATGTTGTAAACAGATATGCTGTCATCCAGGCTTGGTTGTTCCATTTATAGAGCATAGGAAGAGTAGATATAGCATAACTCTTTGAGGCCATGGAATTTTCAGAATGGTAAATGAGTATCAGCTTTACTTAAAGTCACCAGCTGCTTTAGCCCCTAGGAGTCAACCTGTCACTTTAAGCTTTAAAGTCAACCCTTGACTTCTCCTCTCTAGCTATAAAAAGTCTAAATGGCATCTTCTTCCAATGTAAAGAAGGCCATTTCCCCTACATCAAAAATCTCTTGATGAGTGTAGCCACCCTCATGCACTATTTTAGCTAGATCTTCTTGATAACTTCTACATCAGCACTTGCTGCTTTACCTTGCACTTGTGTTAGGGAGACTGCTTCTCTCTTTAAACCTCAGCAGTCAACCTCTGCTAGTTTCAGACTTTTCTTCTACAGCTTCCTCACCTCTCTCTCTGCTTTCACAAAATTGAAGAGAGTTGGAGACTTTCTCTGGGTCAGGCTTTGACTTAAGGGGATATGTGTCTGGTTTGGTCTAGTGACTAAAACTTTCTCCATAATACATAATACAATGATCGTAAAGACAAACAGAACTTGAGTTACCGCAATTCTCTCACTATATGTGATTAGATGGAAGTTTTATTTGTGCTTAAAATGTTTAAAACAGAGTGCAAAGATGCCTAACATCTTGGTTGAGTAAGTACAAATCTTATAGATGGTGAAAAACATACATGAATATGAATGTGCCTGAAATATCTTCTTTTATGATTATTACAGAAAATAATTTTCTTAAATAAAAGAGGAGAGATATTTTAAAATGACACGCTGTCATCAGATAACTAGGCATACCACTGCCCACTACTACCCACTTTCCTTGCGAAGCCTCTTTTAATCCGTGTGTATAACATAATGCATACTTTGATTAGTAAACGTTTTGAGATGACACATATTCAGAATCCGATTATTGTTACTAAAAACACAGCATCTAAGTAACATTTAAATTAAGTACCACAAGAAATACTTTAGAATGCCTCTTGAGAAGAATTAAAACCAAATCATAAATAAACATGTTCACATGTTACAAAACACAAGATATGTGTATATGTTTATGTACAAAGTATTGTATGTGTCTTCTTGGAAAGAATTTAAACACTCTTCTAAGCAAGTCTTAAGTGAAAGAGGAAATTAAAACTGAATATAGGTAACATTCACAAGTGATTAGCAAGGAGAAGGAACTACAAAATGAATGGGTGAAATGTGCACAGGATAGAATTAAAGGGAAAATTCAGAAGCTTTAATATCTTTATCAGAAAACAAAGCATGTTAATAACAAATTAAACTTTTAATTCAAGAAGCTAATGGGAATACTAATTCTTCATAGGAAGCGAAGAAAATAACAAATTTTAATAAAATAGTATGAAATAGTTGTAACAAATATAATAAGCACACTAAGAATTAGTAATGTTTAACTACTCTCTATACATCAAAGTAATTGAAAAAAGTAATAATTTTTTATTTGGACAAATGCTATGAAAAGGCAAGAAACATAAAATATGCTTAAACTCATTTACAGTGAAGGAACTGCAAACTAAAATAAGAAAATAAAATAACTTTCCCATCGGATCAACTCATCCATTATAGATTACATCAAACTATAGAAGAGCTCTAAAACAATGAGGTCTCTGATACACTGTTAATGGAATTTACATTGGTGCAGCCTTTTTGGAATGAATTTGTCCATTGTTGCATAACAAGTGACCATACCATTGTGACCTGACGATTCAATCTATAGGAAATTGTTTTACAGAAAAACTTGTTTATCTGTTCACAAACATATTTGTACAAGAATACTGGTTGCATCATTTTTTATAATAACAGAAATTAGAAAACAGCCTAAAAGTTAATCAACATAGTATGGAATGTCATGCTGTCATTAAACAAAATGACTCAGATCTGTATGTGCTGAAATAAAAAGAATTAAACTCCCTAATTCCCAAGCACATTATTAAGTAAAGAAAGTTAATATGTTGAAAAATATACAATATTATCCCATTTGTGGAAAGAGTTGGGTGTTTTTTTTTTTAACTTAATACATGGATATAGTAAATGCATGGAAAGCAATCTGGAAGAACATACAACAAACCACTTCCTCTTCTGGTGGCATTGGAATTGGCTTAGGGAGTGAATAGAGAACTTTCATTGTTCAATCCATGTATTTCTTTATTATCTCTAATTCTTACAAGAATGCACTGATGTATAATTTGACATTGTGAAATATATAATACATATTTGAAGATTAGCACAAAAGTGGTCAGTGGAAGATAGACCAGAAGCTAATAAGAAAGACAGGATAATTGTAGAGTGGTCTCTGGAACCATCCTGCCCTTCTGCCACTGTGTGGTCTTGGGAAGGTAATCAACTTCTTTGCCTCAGTTTCTTCACATATGAAATAGGGATAGTTAATGGGATATTGTGCAAGTGAAAGTGTGTAAAATCCTCTAGCCAGTGTCTAGCATTTATGAAGCACTCAAAGCATATATAAAAATAATGTTAGCTATTTGTGTTAAAGTCAAGGGAGGAGCACTTTCCAAGAAGAAATCCTTACTATTCTCAAACTGGGCATGCATAAGAAATAAAGGAAAACATACGAGATATTATTTTCATATTTGAGTGGACTGAACCAAAATAATAGTTGAGTCCTAATTTTATAAGAAATGAAAAGCGGAAGCAATAAAAATGCTGATAACTTAAAGCACCATACAAGAAAATGAAGCAGTAGTGACAGTGTGGATTAATTTGTGGGAGCAGGCTTAAAGAAAATGTTTTCAGAATAAGAGTATTCAGTATGACCTTGCCAGGGGAAAAAAGAAAGCAGTGGACAAATGATGGAAGGAGAGTTGGGAGGTGAGAATGGTTATAGGAAAACGATCCCAGAGGGGATGGAGGGGATGGAATCAGTAGCACAAAAGAAGATGGTAGGGGATTGTTATTTCCAAAGGGAAGTTGAAGCATGGATTTGACCTTCTAAAAAGCAAAGCTAACACAGAATTATAACGCGGAGTTTGAAGTCGGCTTTGTACTGAGAATACTTACACAGTTGACGTAGACAAAGGGGACAGTTGCCGTGGTGGCTTAGGAGATGGCTGTGGCTATAATACTGAATGACCAATTAGAGTATTAGAAGGACAGGAGGAAATTGCAGAGCATCAGAACTATTGATGAAAGTCTAAAAGAACTGTGGAGGTATGAGGGAAGGTTAAATCTGGGTGTGGGAGCTTAAGAATGAGTGTGCTAAATCGGTCACAGGAAACTTGGGAGTTTTAGCGAGATTTTCAAACATTTCTCTAGCAAAAGAAATAACGGACTTGGTAAAAATGAGCGATATACATAAATCTCGAAGGGTTGTACACACAGTTTTGGTGTGATCATGTATTTTGGCATTTTGGTAGCATTTAGACTACCATGTGTTTAATTGGTGTTAAAAGACTTCAGATCAGAGCACACTGAATTTGCTGTTTTTAATAAAGTTATGACATTTAACATAGATGTTTATTTTTATAAATATTCTTATATTTATGTTAATTTTATAAATTATAAAATTATATTTTTATCAAGAGACATGGAGAAGAATCCCCAGCATAATTTAAGCAGCTTTCGTTACAGCTAACTCCACTCACGTCTGTCATGTCCTAAATCTGGCAAAGGATGATGTATTAGGACAGGTGAGAGCAGGGTGAAGGGTGAGCGAGGGAGCAAATGAAACAGGAAGTACACATGATGTGTTTCCCAGCACACATTCAGATATGTCCTTCCGACACCTGCAGCTCTTCTAATGGCACTTTGATTCTTTTTTCACACTCATCTGTTTGGGAAGAAGACAGATGAAAAGAATGGACAGACACATGGAGAAAGTGAAGAGGGCCCACGTATGCCTTTGTAACAAGGAAATGTCCTTTTGTGCACCATGTACATGGATCTTTGAAACTTGCAAGACTGTGTTTTACAGTAAACTCAGCATATAAAAAGAATTCTAATATGTGCAAAACACAGGTTAAGAGATTACTGTTTATTTTAAAAAGACCATTTCATTTCATGAATGTATTCTCTTGAGATATGTTTTTAATTACCAAGTAACCCCACCATACCAAATATAAGACTTGATTTACACACAGTGTTTTAAAAATGCATCAAATTGTGCCCAAATTCCAAAAGCGAAAACATAGCTATGTCAAATATAATATTTGACATATTTCTAATTTCTAATTTCTAATAATATTTCTACAATTCTTAAGGCCCAGTGTAGGCAAGCATGATGCTATTTTACAAGCTTAATAATCTTTTGGGTGGGTGGAGAGGTTTTCCTAAGCTACTTATAAAGTGAAATTGGAAGAATTAATGAAGAGGAAGTTTCTGCTCAACAAGTGGATTGGCTGAATTAAAAGTATGTTCTTGCTTTGTCACCTATAAAATTCAAGAAAATGTTTTATAATACACATTTGAATATCTATTTTCGTTTTCGGATCTTAGATCTCCGTAACACTTAGAGTGGAAACTTTGCCAGGCTTTATCCCTTTTTGATATCTAATTAAACCTGATTTAGTGGAGAATTTATCAGCCTGCCTTTTCCCTCATATTTCATTTATGAATATGGACAGACACCCATTTTTACCATGCACTGTATGTTGAAAGATCAAATACATCAGCATAATTTAAATAAATCTGAGCCCTATAAATTCCCACTGGATGCAGGACCACAAATGGAAACAAGAACAAGGGCATGTTCAATGACATTAAAATGCAACTAATTTAAAACACAAAGGAAATACATTTCTATGGAGTGCCTAATAAATCTACAGCACTCATTTCCACAGGATTTTAGTGAGGCAAATACCTCAGCAAATTTCAAGAAAGAATTACACATTCATAGCATAGGAAAACAATATTTGTGGCTATGAGGCTACATGAACTATCAATTTACATGCTTTTTTTCTGAGTTGAGAGAGACTCTAGCCAACTTTCAGGAATAGTAAAATTTCCTTGATAATTAAGGAATGTGCTAAAGTAAAAATATCTTTAGATTTGGAGTCTTCCTTCCTTTAATTCTTTTATTTGACTGACGGGTTCATTTCCTATAGTATGGGGATTACGGATATGGCCAAAATGTATTCTTGGTTGTCTTTGAATTGATTAGACCAGTAGATCATCAGCATAATCATCAAATCAATCTCCTGAAAGGCCAGATGGTATACAAAAACACTCATTTCTAAGGTAACAGAAATAAATTTGCATAAGAGTATTAGTGGAAGAGAAGGAAAAGAAGAGCAAAATGATAAAGTGAAAAGACAGAGTAAATGAGAGCTGGAGGTTAGAAAGAAAACAAAAGGCTTGAGAGGTGATAGAATGGCAAGAGCCACAGAGTGGTTCTGAACCAAAACAGAGATAAGAAATCAAGCTTTGTTAATGAAATAGCAAAAGACTTTATTTTTCCTTATTATTAATGTTTCTTAATTCATAACCTTCCATGTAATGTCCATGCCAGTGTTTTAGTCTTCATTATCTTTCCATGCTAGCAGTTACTAAAGAGAGGCTCATGTAAGCTTCCCTTCATCCAGATATCTTTTCACAAATCTCTGAGGTTTTTCTTAACTTATTGAGGTGTAATTGACATACAATATTATATTAGTTTTAGATGTGCAACCTAGTGATTCAACACTTGTATGCATTGCAATAAGATTAGCCCAATAAATCTACTTATGATTTGTTGACCTTAAAAAGTTAATATGGTATATATAATGGGCTATCTTCCCTATGCTCTATGTTACATCTACATGACTTACTTATTTTATAACTGGAAGTTTGTACTTCCACCCATTTTCCCACCCTCTATTCTCTTCCTCTCTGGCAACCACCAATCTTTTCTCTCTGTCTTTGGGTCGGGATTCTGGTTTGATATGTTTGTTTGGTTTTTTTTTAGCTTCCACATATAAGTGAAATCATGTAATTTTTATCTTTCTCTGACTTATTTCACTTACTGTAATACCCTCAAGGTCCATCAATGTTGTTGCAAATGGCATAGTTGCATTCTGTTTTATGGCTGAGTAGTATCCCACTGTGGGGTGTGTGTGTATGTGTGTGTGTGTAGATATAAGATTATAAATAAATATATAACTTATATATATATATAATATATTCATCCTTTGATGGACACAGGCTGTTTCCATATCTTAGTTATTGGAAAAAATGCTGCAGTGAACATAAAAGTGCATGTACATTTTGAATTTATGATTTATGTTTTCATTTTCTTTAGGTAGATACCCAGTAATTGAATTGCTGGATCATATGGTAGCTCCATTTCTATTTTTTTGAGGAACTTCAATACTGCTTTCCATCGTTGCTGCACATATTTACATTCCCACCATCAGTGAGTGAGAGTTCCTTTTTCTCCACATCCTCAACCAATACTTACTTCTCATTAGCCTTTCTGACAGGGATAAGGTGATATCTCATTGTGTTTTCATTTATTTTTATTAGAATTGACATACATGGATATTAGTTTCACGTATATATCATTACTAATTTGACAATTCTACACATTATACAATGTCACTGTGATGAGTGCAGTCACCATCTATCTCCATATGTTATTGACTACATTCCCCATTCTGTACTTTTAATCTCCATGATTTACTTTATAACTGGAAGTTTGTACCTCTTAATCCTCTTGACCTTTTTCACCTATCCTCCACCCCCACCCTCTGGCAACTACCAGTTCTCCATATTTATATGTCCATTTCCATTTGTTTGTGTTTTATATTCCACATATAAGTGAAATCATATGATATTTCTTTCATTTTCTGATTTATTTCACTTAGTGTAATACCTCTTAAATCCATCCATGTTGTCACAAGTGGTAAGATGTAATTCTTTTATGGTTATGTGTATATATATATGTTATATATATGTTATATATAATATATGATATAGTGTGTATATATACCGCATCTTTTTATCCATTCATCTATTGACAGACACTTAAGTTGCTTCCATATCTTGGCTATTGAAAATAAAGCTGCAATGAACATAGGGATGCATATATCTGTTTTTGTTTTCTATAGATACCTAGTAGTAGAATTACTGGATTATATGATACTTTTATTTTTAATATTTTTAGGAAACTCCGTACTGTTTTCGATAGTGGTTGCACCAATTTTACATTCCTGCCAACAGTGTTCTTCTGTATAAGTTTTCCCTTTTTCCATATCCTCACCAACACTCATTGTTTCTTTTCAATACTAACTATTCTGACTGATGTGAGAGGTCATCTAACAATGGTTTTGATTTGTGTTTTTTAATGATTAGTGATGTTGACCATTTTTGCTTTGGAAAAATGTCTTTTAGGATCTCCTTCCCATTTTTTAATTGCATTCTTTTGTTGTTGAGTTTTATAAGTTTTTATATATTTGGGTATTAACTCCTTGTTGACTATATCATTTGCAAATATCTTCTTCATTCAGTAAATTGCCTTTTCATTTTGTTTCCTTTGTTGTGTAAAACTTTCTATTTAGTGTGGTCCCAGGAATTTTGCTTTTGTTTCCCTTGACTGAGGAAACAAATTTATAAATATGTTGCCATGGCTGATATCCAAGAGATTATGGCCTGTTTTTGCTGGAGGCTGGCTCCAGCAGGTCCAGGGGTCCCTGAAGGATGGACGGTGTTGGAGAGGGAGAGAGTGAGAGAGCCCCAAGATTCTTTCTGATCACCAGGCAGACATCTCTGTCCTATCAGTTTTGGTGTCTTTATTTATAGGTCAAATGTTAACATGACATTAGAAAATGGAATTTTTACAATGGATAGCTCTCTGTGATAAGATGTTTTTGGGAATGTACAGAAACAGGTTTTACAGAAGTCTTCTTGCAGAACTGCCCCAATTATAGTGAGGTTGAGTAACTAAGAAAATAACAGGGTGTTCACATTTTAATAACACTAAGATTAAGTTATAGGTTTGTAGATACTCTTATCCATCCTCATCACAGCTGTCAGGGTAAGGGAAGGTGTTTGTGCAATGTAGGCCTTAGGGAAGGGGTTGCTATACACCATCAGTTAGCAAAGGTATATGTAGTAACTTATCTTCTGCCCTTATCTGTTCCTTCTCTCTAAGTTAGGCTCTTTGTCTCCAGGCAAGACTTGATTTTCCAGTTACATGCTTTATTGCACTGGAGAGCCAACCATACCTTTAAAGAGTTTAGCTCATTTCCAATACATAGAATAGCCTCTTTGAGTGCATTTACCTTTGTGTCTAGCTTTATGATTTCTTGAAGAGCTAGGGCATGAGAGACATTTTTGGTTAGCTGATTTACATGTTGAGCTGTATGAACATCTTGGACTAATGCAATGGTAGAAACAGAATTGTACATGTAAAGGTCAATCTTTTATGAGTAAGAGTCATTAGCCTGTTCATAGCTCAAGGGAAAGTATGGAGGGAAACAGGACCTGCTGGAGACACGATGTCTGTTCCCATAATCGAAACAAGAAGTTCCCACAGTAAGTTCCTTCACAAGGTGCAGTCATCATTCCCAGGGCTGGAATAAGGGGACAAGTCACTCCTGATATTGATCAACAAGGTACCTTAGGGGTCAGTGCTCAAGCAGAAATAATTGAGTGGGGGTGGATATCAGTTGTCATCTGATTGACAAGAGACCGTGCAAACTTGCTTTAACCTCACCAGGAGTTTTCTCGACTACTGGATTCAGAATGGCTCCCAACATGTTTTCTTTTAGGAGTTTTTATGGTTTCATGTCTCGCTTTTAGGTCTTCAATTCACTTGGAGTTTATTTTTGTGTAGGCTGTACAAAAATGATCCAGTTTTGTTTCTTCTGCATGTAGATGTCCAGTTTTCCCAATATCACTTATCAAAGAGATGGTCTTTTCTCCATAGTATATTCTTGCCTTCTTTGTCATAGATTAGTAGTTAATATAAGCAAGAGTTTATTTCTGTACTCTCTATCCTATTCCACTGATTTATGTTTCCATTTTTCTGCCAGTAACAAACTGTTTTGATTGCTATAGCTTTATAGTGTATCTTGAAATCTGGTATTGTGATATTTGTAGCTCTGATTTTCTTTCTCACGATTGCTTTGGCTATTCAAAGTCTTTTGTGATTTGGGGCACCTGGGTGCTTGTCGGTTAAGCCTCTGACTTCAGCTCAGGTCATGATCTCACCTGAGATCATGGGTTCGAGCCCCACGTCGGGCTCTGTGCTGACTACCAGCTCAGAGCCTGGTGCCTGTTTCAGATTCTGTATCTCCCTCTCTCTCTCTCTCTCTCTCTCTCTCTCTCAGAAATAAATAAGGCATTAAAAAAAAAAACAAAGTCTTTTTTGTGATTCTACACAAATTTTGGGATTATTTGTTCTAATTCAGTGAAAAATATCAGTAGAATTTTGATAGGGATTGCATTGAATCCTCAGATTGCTTTGGGTTGTATGGACATTTTAACAATATTGGTTCTTCTAATCCATGAACCTGGAATATCTTTCCATTTGTTTATGTCACCTTCAGTTTATTTCATCAGTGTCTTACAGTTTTCAGAGTGTAGGTGTTTTACCTCCTTGGCTACATTTATTCCTAGGTATTTTATTCCTTTTGGTGCAATTGAAAATTGGATTGTTTCTTTAAACTTCTTTCTGCTACTTCATTATTAGTGTATAGAAATGTAACATCTGGATATTTTGTATCCTGCAACTTTACTGATTCATTATTAGTTCTAATAATCTTTTGGTGGAGTCTTTAGGGTTTTTTAATATACTATCATGTCATCTGCAAATATTGAAAGTTTTACCTCCTCCTTATTAATTTGGATGACTTTTATTTCTTTTTCTTTTCTGAATGCTATGGCTAGGATGTCTGGTACTATGTTGAATAAAAGTGGTGAGAGTGACCATCCTTGCTTTGTTCCTGAGATTAGAGGAAAAACTTTCAATTGTTCAACACTGAAAATGATATTAGCTGTGGGTTTGTCATATGGTGGCCTTCAGTGAAGCATATTCCCTATAAACCCATTTTGTTGAGTGTTTATTAAAAACTTTTTAACATTTATTCATTTTTGAGAGAGAGAAAGAGACAGAGCATGAGCAGGGGGGCATCAGAGAGAGAAAGAGGAGACCTGGAATCTGAAGCAGGTTTCAGGCTCTGTGCAGACAGCTCAGAGCCCGATGCGGGGTTCGAACCCTTGAACTGTGAGATGATGACCTGAGCCAACGGTGGATGCTTAACCAACTGAGCCACCCAGGTGCCCCCAATTTTGTTGAGTGTCTTAACATGAACACATGTTAAATGCTTTTTTAAGAAAATCGGCAATTGCTTTTTCTACATCAGTTGAGATCATATGATTTTTATTCTTCATATTGTTTATGTGGTATATCCTTCTGATTAATTTTTGCATCCCTGAAGAAATGCCACTTGATTATTGTGGATTATTTTTTGACTTATTATTGACTTCAGTTGAGCATTTTTGCATCTGTGCTCATCAGATATTTTGGCTTGTAGTTTTTGTGGGTTTTGTTTTTTATTTTGTTTTGTAGTGTCTTTGTCTGGTTTTGGTTTCAGGGTAATTCTGGCCTCATAGAATGAATTTGGAAGCTTTCCTCCCTCTCCTGTTTTTTGAAAAGTTTGAGAAGAATAAGTTAATTCTTCTTTAAATATTTCTTCGAATTCATTTATAAAGCCATCTGGGCCTGGACTTTTATTTGTGGGGAGTTTTTTGATTACCAATTCAATTTTGTTCCTAGTCGTTCGCCTGTTAAGATTTTCTATTTATTTCTATTTATTAGATTTTATTGTTGGCATATAGTTTATTTGTTTGTTTCAGCTTTATACCTTCATTTGACAATCAGAGGCTAGTTTTCATCCACATGAACCATGGATTTTTGTAAGTGGTTACTGGTAACCAACGTACAAAGTTTGTTTGGTAAACATTTATTTTTATCATGTTTTCTGGACAACTGCACACAGATATAGTATGGAATATTCCTTATTCCTTTGGCCCAGACAGCTTTGTTGAGCCTGGTGTCAATGCACACTTACAGAGTTCCCATCTCCTTCATGGCAAATTTCTGAATCTCTTTAAGTGCCTGAGGGACCCACTTCTTGAAATCCACTCCATGGATGTGTTTGTGAATGTTGATGTTGTATTCTCTGGTCACTATCTCACTGATGGCGGAATGGCCCTTCTTCTTCTGCACACCCTTCTTTGCAGGAGCCATGCTGGCATGCCCTGGTTGAAAAGGAAGCTGTTCGCATATAGTTTTTCATAGTAGTCTTTTATAATTTTCTGTATTTACGTGGTATTAGTTCCAACTTCTACTCTGATCTCTGATTTTATTTGAGTCCTTTCTATTTATTGATGAAGCTGTCTAAAGGTTTATCAATTTTGTTTATCTTTTCAAAGAACAGTTCTTGGTTTCATGAATATTGTTAGTATTTTCTAGCCTATATTTCATTTATTTCTGGTCTGATCTTTGTTATTTTCTTCATTCTACTAACTTTAACCTTTGTTTATTCCTCATTTTTTAGTTCCTGTAGGTGTAAGATTAGAGTTTTTACCTGAGATTTTTCTTATGTTGTCCTGAGGGAGGTCTGTAACACAATAAACTACTGTGTCCCAAAGATTTTGGAATGCTGTGTTTTCATTTTCATTTGTTTCCATGTACTTCTGATTTCCTTGTTGTTGTCTTTGTTGACTTATTGCATTTTAGTAGAATGTTGCTTCCCACTGTTGTGCTTGGAAAAGATGCTTTTTTTTCCTCCTCTTTTTTGTTGTTTACAGAAAGAGCATGTGTGAGTAGGGGAGAGGGGCAGAGGGAGAAAGAGAGGGAAAGAGAGAAAGAGAGAATCTTAAGTAGGTCTCATGCTTAGTGAGGAGCCTGATGTAGGACTCAATCTCATGACTCTGGCATCATGACCTGAGCTGAATCAAAAGTCAGATGCTCAACCCACTGAGCCACCAAAGTGGTGGCCCCTTTTCTTTTCTTTTCTTAGTCTTATTTCTATTTCTATTCTTTTCTTTCTTTTTTTCTGTTTTGAGGAAAAATGCTTAATATGATATCAGTATTCTTAATTTTTCTGAGAATAATTCTGAGGCCTAGTATGTGATCTGTTCTGTAGAATGTTCCATTTGCACTTGAAAAGAGTGTATATTCTACTGTTTGGGGATGGAACATTCTGTATACATATGTTAGGTTCATCTGGTCTAGTGTGACATTCAGAGCCACTGTTTTCTGATTGATATTCTGTCTGGATTATCTATCCATTGATATAGTCAGGTGTTAAGTACCCTACTGTTAGTATTATTGTCAATTTCTCCCTTTTCTCCGTTAATATTTGCCCAATGTATTTAGGTAGTCCTATGTTGGGTGCATAGATATTTAAAATTGTTACATCCTCTTATTAGATTGATCTCTTTATCATTAAGTAATGCCCTTATTTATCTCTTGTCGTTTTTTGTTTTATTTTTTAAATTTAATTTTTGTGTAGTTTCAAGTCATTATTTAACTTCCAGTTAGCTAACATTCTGTGTAAGAGTAGTTTCAGGTATAAAATTTAGTGATTCATCACCTAACTAACAAAACCCCAGTGGTCATCACCATTGCCCTCCTTAAGCCCATCACCCATTTTACCTTTTCCATTCCCCTTGCTGACCTGTTTTTTCACTATAGTTACTGTCTTTTTTATGATTTGCCTTTTTTCCCCATGATGGTCATTTCATTTGTTTGTTTCTTAGATTTCACATAAGAGTGAAATCATAGGGTATTTTTTTTCTATGACAGACTGACTTTGTTTAGCACAGTATTGCCACCTTCATCCACCTCGATGCAAATGGCAAGATTTCATTCTTTTTTGTGGGTGAATAATATTCCATTGTGTATATACTACTTTATCTATTAAGCAGCCAATAGGTATTTGGGCTCTTTCTATAATTTGGCTATTGTTGATAATGGTGCTATAAATATTGGGGTGCCTGTGTTCCTTCAAATCATTATTTTTATATCCTCTGGGTAATACCTGGTAGTGCAATTGATGAGTCATAGGATAGTTATATTTTTAACTTTTTGAGTAGTCTCCATACTGTTACTGTTATGCAGAGTGGTTGCCCCTGTTTGCATTCCCACCAATAGTGTAAGAGAGTTCCCCTTTCTTTGCATCCTCACGAACACCTGTTGTTTCCTGTGTTGTTAATTTTAGCCATTCTTACAGGTGTGAGGTGATATCTCATTGTAGTTTTGATTTGTATTTCCCTGCTGATGAGTAATGTTGGGCATCTTCTTATGAGTCCGTTAGCCATCTGGATGTCTTTGGAGAAATGTCTATTCATGTCTTCTGCCTATTTCTCCACTTGATTATTTGTGTTTTGGCTGTTGAGTTTTATAGGTTCTTTATATATTTTTGGATACTGACCCTTTGTTTGATACATCATTTGCAAATATCTCCTCCCATTCTAAAGGTTGCCTTTTGGTTTTGTTGATTGTTTACTTCACTGTGCAGTAAATTTTTATCTTGATGAGATCCCAAAAATTAATTTTTGGCTTTGTTTCCCTTGCCTCCAGAGACATAACTAGTAAGAAGTCACTATGGCCTAGGTCAAAGATACTGATGCTTGTTTTCTCCTCTAAAATTTTGGTGGTTTCCTGTATCACATGTAGTTCTCCCATCTCTTCTAAATTTATTGCCGTGTATAGTGTGAGAAAATGGTCCAGCTTCATTCTTTTGTGTGATGCTATTCAGTTTTCTCAACACCATTTGTTGATGAACCGTATTTTTATGATTGGATATTCTTTCCTGCTTTGTTGAAGAGAGTCGACTATATAGTTGTGGGTCTAGTTCTGGGTTTTCTATTCTGTTGCATGGATCTATATGTCTGTTTTTGCGCCAGTATCATACTGTCTTCATCACTGTAGCTTTGTAATATAACTTGAAGTCCAGAATCGCGAGGCCTCCAGTTTTACTTTTCTTTTTCAAGATTGCTTTGGCTATTCAGAGTCTTTTGTGGTTCCAGACAAATTTTAGGATTGTTTGTTCTAGCTCTGTGAAAAATGCTTGTGGTATTTTGATAGGGATTGCATTTAATGTGTCTATCGCTCTGGGTAGTTTAGACATTTTAAGAACATTTGTTAATGAGATCGATTTTTGGGATCGATTCCTTGATTTCTCTTTGTTCTTCCTATTATTGGTGTATAGATATGCAACAGATTTCTGTATGTTGATTTTGTATCCTGCGATTTTACTGAATTCATGTATCAGTTATAGCAAGTTTTTGATGGAGTCTTTCAGATTTTCTACATTGAGTAATTATGTTGTCATCAAATAGTGAAAGTTCGCCTTCTTCCTTGCTGATTTGGATGGGTTTTATTTTTTTGTTGTTGTTGTCTGACTACTGAGACTAAGACAGCTCATACTATGTTAAACAACAGTTGTAGACATCCCTGTCTTGTTCTTGAACATAGATGAAAAGCTCTCAGTTTTTTCACACTGTTGATGATGCTAGCTGTTGGTTTTTGGTATATGGCCTTTATGAGGTTGAGGTATGTTCCCTCTATCCCTACTTTTTGACGGTTTTTATCAAGAATGGATGCTGTACTTGTCACATGCTTTTCCCGTATCGACAGGATCATATGGTTCTTATCCTGTCTTTTATTAATATGCTGTATCACCTTGATTGATTTGCAGATATTGAACCACCTTTGCAGGGTGGTTCAGGAATAAATTCCACTAGACTGTGGTGAATAATTCTTCTAGTGTCTGGTTGGATTCAATTTGCTAATATTTGTTGATAATTTTTTGCATTCATATTCATCTGCAATATTGGCCTATAGTTCTGCTTTTTAGTGGAGTCCTCTTTTGGTTTTGGAATCAGGGTAATTCTGGTTTTATTGAATGAATTTGGAAGTTCTCCTTCCATTTCAATTTTTTAAGACAGTTTTAGAAGAATAGGTATTAACTGGTCTTTCAATGTTCAGTAGCATTCCCCTAGGAAGTCATCTGACCCTGGACTTTTGTTTGCTGGAGATAGTTTATTACTGATTGACTTTCTTTGCTGGCTATCAGTCTGTTCAAATTTTCTATTTCTTCTTGTTTCAGTTTTGGTGGTTTATATGCTTCTAGGAATTTATCCATTTCTTTCATATTGTCCAGTTTGTTGGCATAGAATTTTTCATATATTCTCTAATTGTTTGCACTTCTGTGGTACTGGTTGTGATCTCTCCTCTCTCATTTGTGATATTATTTATTTGGTTCCTTTCTCTTTTATTTTTCATAAGTCTGTCTAGGTGTTCATCAATTTTATTAATTTTTTCTAAGAAACTGCCTCTGGTTTCATTGGTGTGTTTTAGTGTTTTTAGATTGTTTGTTTCTATATCATTTATTTCTGTTCTAATTTTTATTATTCCTCTTCTTCTCCTGGCTTTAGGCTTGATTTATTGTACTTTTTCTAGCTCCTTTAGGTGTAACGTTAGGTTGTGTATTTGAGATTTGTTTTGCTTCCTGAGATAGGCCTGTATTGCTGTTTATGTTTTCGTAGGACTGCTTTTGCTGCATCCCAGAGGTTTTGAATCATCATGTTTTGATTATCATTTATTTTCATGTATTTTTAATTTTTCTTTAATTTTCTGGTTGGCCCATTCATTCTTTTGTAGGATCTTCTTTAACTTCCATGTTTTTGTGTTCTTTCCAAAGTGTTTCTTGTGATAGACTTCAAGTTTCATAGTGTTGTGGTCTGAAAATATGCATGGTATGATCTCAATCTCTTTGTATTCGTTGAGGCCTGATTTGTGACCCAGTATGTGATCTATTCTGGGCAGTGTCCTATGTGTATTTGAAACGAATGTGTATTTTGCTGCTTTACGATGAAATGTTCTGAAAATAGCTGTTAAGTACATCTGGTCCACCGTGTCATTCAAAGCCATTGTTTCTTGTTGATTTTCTGCTTAAATGATCTGTCCATGGCTGTAAGTAGAGTATTAAAGTCCCCTACTGTTAGTGTATTGTTAGCAAGGAGTTCCTTTATGTTTGTTATTAATTGATTTATATATTTGGGTGCTTTCAAGTTGGCAACATAAGTGTTTACAATTGTTAGATCTTCTTGTAGGATAGACCTCTTTTATGGTGACATAGTGATATTCTTCATCTCTGTTATCATCTTTAGTTTAACATCTAGCTTGTTTGATATAAGTATGGCTACTCCAGCTTTCTTTTGGCATCCATTAGCATGATAGATGGCTCTCTTCCCTCACTTTCAACCTGCAGATGTCTTTAGGTCTAAAATTAGTCCCGGGGCACCGGGATGGCTCACCAGTCAATCATCTAACTCTTGGTTTTGGCTCAGGTCATGATCCCAGCGTCACGGGATCAAGCTTCTATGCTCAGTGTGAAGCCTACTTAAGATTTTTCTCTGTCTCTGCCCCTTTACCCCATTTGCACTCTCATTCTAAAATAAAATTAAAAATAAAAAATAAATAAAAATAAAACAGTGTCTTGGAGGCAGCATATAGTTGGGTCCTGTTTTTGTTGTTGTTTTGTTTTATTTTATCCATTCTGATACCCTATATCTTTTGATGGTAACATTTAGCCTGTTTACATTCAGAGTGATTATTGATAGGTATGAATTTGGTGTTATTGTACTACTTGTTTTGTTGTTGTTTGTGGAGATTTTTTCAGTTCCTTTTTAGTATTTGTCGCTTTGGGTCCTTCTTTCCCACTCAAAAAGTCCCCTTTATTATTTTTTTCATGACTGGTTTAGTGGTCACAAACTCCTTTAGTTTTTGTTTGTCTGGGAAACTCTTTATCTCTCTTTCTATTCTGAATGACAGCCTTGCTGCATTTTTGCCTTGGCTGCATATTTTTCCCATTCAGCATGTTGAATATATCATGCCACTCCCTTCTTACCTATTACATTTCTGTAGAGAGATCTGGTACTAACTTTATTTGTTTCCCTTGTAAGTTAGAGACTTCTTATTTCTTTTGCTTTTAGAATATTTTCTTCATAGTTTGCAAATTGAACTACAATATGTAGTGGCAAGTTTTAATGAAGGGTGCTCTGGTCAGCCTTTTAAAAGAAATCTGATGCCATTTCCACTAGAGCTGAAGCTTTGCAGAACTTTATGGTCAGTAGACATAGTGCATGCAGGTTTGCATTGGTCTTCTGGTGGGAGAACCCGTTACACTGGTTCTCAGGCTCACCTACCCAAGAAAAGCAGTAACAACAGAAGGGGTGGGGGGCCGGGGGTGTGGGTGGGGAAGGGCTTGGTATAAACAATTTAGGCAGCCAGTCTTGGTGCTGTGTTCTTTACTGACATTAGCTTATGCTGAGGGGTGGGGGAGGGCAATGGCATGAAGCAGCTCCTTTGTCCCCTGTGAGGGAGTTCATGCTTGCTGCTGTCAGGGAACCCTCTGATAAAAGGAAATAAATTTCCCTCATATGCCCTAGGTCTTTTTCACATCACTGCTTACACACTTTTTGTATCTGGGTGGCTCTTCTGCCTGGAGAAAAGCACTGTACTTTGGGCTCTATCTGAGCCAGGCCAGTAAGTTTAAAAATTCCCAACCTGATGGAGCGCCTGGGTGGCTTAGTCGGTTAAGCGTCCGACTTTCGCTTAGCTCATGATCTCGCGGTTCGTGGGTTCGGGCCCCGCGTCGGGCTCTCTGCTGACTGCCAGCTCAGAGCCGGGAGCCTATTTCAGAGTCTGTATCTCCCTCTCTTTCTGACCCTCCCCTGCTCACACTGTCTCTCTCTCTCCTAGAAATAAATAAAAATATTGAAAAAAAAAATTCCCAGGCTGAGGTACTTGGTGTGTGGGGACCTGAGCTGATCTGGCAGAGGGTCTTGCTGCATGTTTTACCTAGAGGGTCAGTTGCTCGAATGCTCAGATGCATGGAATTTAGAGCAGAGCATATTAAGCAGCCAGTGTCCAGGTTAGCCACCCTTAGTAGGTGTCTCTGTGCATATGCTGAGGGGTGGGAGAAGGAAATGTTACCGACCAGCTCCTTTGTCCCTGGAGAAGCAATGCCACCTTTCTGAGGTGCACTTCAAGGAGGAGGAACCACATCACCTACTGCATCTCAGGAGATCCTCAGATCATGGCATCTGCCCCCAGGTTACCTGCCTGCCTTCTCTGCAGAAGCATTGGTGTCCTAAGCTATGCCCCAGACCTTTAAAACTTTAGTTTTTGAGCCCTGTTGGTTGAAAAAGCTCATGAAAATCAGCCCCTCTTGATTTCTCAATGGCTTTGGGGAAGTGTTTCTTTGTGCAGTACTCTGTGTGCTCCTCTCTCTCTCTCTCTCTCTCTCTCTCTCTCTCTCTCGCTCCTTTTCCCACAACTTGGGCTCTCTCCCCTTCACAGCACCTGTTGTGGTTTCTACCCCAAACCACATCTTCACACCTCCTCCCCCCACCTCCCATAATGTGGCCTCCCCTCTCCCTCTAGCTGTGCAGTTTGTTCTATCAGTCCTCAGATGGGTTTCTTGCGTGTTCAGAATTATTTGATATTTATCTAGCTGTGTTTGAGGGACAAGGCAAGCCTAGGTTCCTCCTACTACTCTGCAATTTTAGCCCCTCACAGTCTTTGTTTTAAAGTCTATTTGGGGGGCGCCTGGGTGGCTTAGTCGGTTAAACGTCCGACTTTCGCTTAGGTCATGATCTCACGGTTCGTGGGTTCGAGCCCCGCATCGGGCTCTGTGCTGACTGCCAGCTCAGAGCCTGGAGCCTATTTCGGAGTCTGTGTCTTCCTCTCTCTCTGACCCTCCCCTGCTCACGCTGTCTCTCTCTCTCTCTCCTAGAAATAAATAAAAATATTAAAAAATAAATAAATAAAAAAAATAAAGTCTATTTTGTCTGATACAAGTGTGGTGTCCCTAACTTTTTATTCACTTTCATTTCCATGGAATATCTTTTCCATCTCCTTGCATTCAATCTGTATGTGGCTTTAGGTTTGAAAACCTGTTCAGCTACCCTGTGTGTCTTGATTGGAGGAGCTAGACCATTTACATTTAAAGTAATTATTGATAATTATGTATTTATTGCCACTTTTAGTTTTTTTCTGTTGTTCTTGTAGCTCTCCATTCCTTTCTTCTCCTCTTGCTCTCTTCCCTTGTGATTGTTGTTTCCTAGTGTTATATTTGGATTCCTTCCTTTTTATTTTTTGTCTATTTATTACAGGCTTTTGGTCTGTGGTTACCAAGAGATTCATATATAATATTCTAAGTATATCGCAGTCTGTAATAAGTTGATAGTTCCTTAAGTTGAAATATTACAGAAGTTCTAGTTTTTAAGTCCTCCCTTCATGCTTTATATATATGATGTCATATTTTACATCTTATTTTGTATATCCCTGGACTAATTTTTGTAGATATCACTAATTTTTTTTAACTAGTGTTGTCTTTTTACCTTCATACTAGCTTTATAAGTAATTGATTTACCTTTATTGTATATTTGCTTTGATTCATGAATTTTTTTCCCTTTCATGTTATTCTTTTTTCTAATTAGGACCTTTTATTTTTTGCTTAAAAAGTCCTATTAACATTTCTTATATGAATGGTTTAGTGATGTTTAATTATTTAATGTTTTAAATTTTTTATTTATTTTTTTCACTTGGCAACTCCTCATTTCTGCTTCAATTCTGAATGGTACTCTTGCTTGGTAAACTATTCTTGGTTGTTGTTTTTTTCTTCCTTCCAGTCCTTTGAATATATCATGTCACTCCTTTGTAGCCAGCAATGTTTCTGCTGAAAATAAGTTTATAGCTGTATAGGGATTTCTATGAATGTAATTAGTTGCTTTTATCTTCTTTTACATTTTTTCTCTTAATCTTTAACCATTTTAATGACAATATATCTTGATGAGTTTCTCATCTTGTTTGGGGTTCTCTGTGATTCCTGGATCTGAATGTGTGATTCCTTCCCCAGGTTAGGGATGATTTTAACTATTATTTCTTCAAATAAGTGTTCTGCCCTTTGTTTCTCTCTTCTCATTCTGGAACCCCTATAATGTGAATGTGAATATGTTTGTTTTGTACCAGAGATCCCTCACCTGTCCTCATTTTTTTCTTTTTTGTTTTTGTTGTTTAGTTTGGGTGCTTTCCATTAACCTGTCTTCCAGACGGCTGATTTGTTCTTCTGCATCCTCTGCTATTGATTCTCTTTAGTGTTATTTTTATTTTAGTTATAATATTATTCAACTTTCATTGTTTTTTTATATTTTCTATCTTTTTGTTGAAGATTTTACTGAATTTTCCATTCTTCTCTCAGTGAGGGATGCTGCACTGAGTATCTTCTTTTTCAAGTTTTGTCTTATCCTTTCATTTACAGCATAGTTCTCTGTCTCCTCATTTTCTTTGGCTTTCTGTGTTTGTTTCTGAGAATTAGAACAGTTACTTTTCTGAGTCTTGAAGGACAAATCTCATATAGGAACACTCCCCACTGTAGACTGCCTGTGTCTAGCAGCGCTGGCTACAGTTGTAGCAGCCATGGGCTGAAAATCTCAGAACACTCTGCACTGGGGCCACCCTGGTGGGATAGCTGGAGCTGACAGGCTTGTGAGCCAGGCGTCCTGGGGCATTCCACACAGTGGGCACCCTGGTAGGACAGTTGAAGCTGAATCAGGCACTGGTGGGTGGCACTGCCCTGGTGGGCAGCTGGAACTAAAGCAGGCATGGACCAGGGGCTTCCATGGGGTGCTTTGTACAGGGAGGGCCTTAGCATCCAGGGAGCAGATGACTGGATCTTGGATGGGCACAGACTGTGAGCATTTCTGGGTGTTCCATAAATACTTTTTTTTTTTTTTTTGCCATTTCAAAAATCTTCACATCTTCACATCTTCACTAGGTGCTCAGGCAAGTTGTCTGGAGCTAAAGTAGGTTTGGGCCTGGCATGTCCCATTGATGCTTTGCCCATTTGTCACCTTGAGGAGATAAATGAAACTATTACAGGCACAGTCTGGAAGTATTCTGGGTTGTGCTACACTTGGGCCACTGTTGTAGGATGGCTGGAGCTTACACAGGTGAGAGGGTGTCAGTTTGGGGTGATGGCATGGGCTGGTGTGAGCTAGTGACCCAGGTCTCATTGAGGAGCCAGCTGGCCAGGTGCCATATCCACTCCTGTGTTTGCTATCAAGGTGGAGGGAGAGTATGAACAATGATGCTTGAAAGCTTCTCTGATCTGAGAATTCCTGCAGCTCTCTCTAGGGCTGTGTCCTTTACACTTGAGTTGTCTATTTAAGCCATTACATTGTTTCTTTGCCCCAGGGTGACTGGAGCTGGTGGCTTTAGGCTAGCTAGATTGCTTGGATCCTGCTCCTGTCTGAATTCTAAGGTAGAGAGGGTGCATAAACAATAGTGTTCACCAGCTCCTTGACACTGAAGAACATTCTGCAGGTTTCATGCCATTTGGCAGACATTTAAGAATTGGTTTCTTTAAAATATAGCTATCCTTTAAAAAATAAAAATAAAATACAACTATTTTTTCAAACTGCAGAGTTTTTTATCTGTGCTCTATAGTGGATGAAAGTCTTCCTGGTCCCTCAGTACTATCCTTCCCTACTGTAGTTTGTGGTGTCAGGGTGGGGTTCCCTTAATTACTGTGTCTCTGTCTCTTGTGCCATTTACTGTATGGTCCCTCTGCTGTTTGTTGTGCAGAAGGTGTTCAGTCAGTCCTCAATTCTTCTTCAGGAGGAATTGCTCTAAAAGTAGGTGTAGGTGTAGAATCATTGTGTCCATAAAGGACATAAGTACCTACCTCACTATCTTGGATGCCCTTCCCACACCATCTCATTATGGTTTTGATTTGCACTTCCCTGATGATTATTGATGTTGAGCATCTATTCACATGCCTATTTACTGTCTATATGTCATCTTTGGAAAAATATCTTTTCAGATCCTTGTCCATGTTTTCATCATATAGTTATTTTTGCTTATTTTTTAATTGTATGAATTCTTTATATATTTTGGATATTAACCACTTACTGGATACAGGCATACCTCAGAGATACTGGTTTCAGGAGTAGAATTTAGTGATTCATCACTTTTATACAACACCCAGTGCTCATCACAACAAGGGCCCTCCTTAGTACCCATCACATCACCCATCTAACCCATCTCCCACCTGCCTCCCTCCATCAATCCATTGTTTGTTCTCTATCACTAAGAACTCTTATGATCTGTTCACTCTCTTTTCTCCCACCCCCTTCCCATATGTTCATCTGTCTTGTTCCTTAAATTCCACATATGAATGAAATCATATGGTGCTTGTCTTTCTGTGATTGACTTAAATCGCTTAGTATAATAGGCGGTTTCTTAAAATAAGACAACAATGAAGTTTTCTGTTGATTACCTCTTCCACTTACAAACAATTTCTCTGAAACATGTGATGCTGCTGACTAATAGTATTCTACCCACAGTAGAAGTTCTTTCAAATTTGGAGTCAATCCTTTCAAACCCTCTCCTCTCCTCTCCCACCCCTCCCTTTTCTTCTCCCCTCCCCTCTTCTGCTCCCTCCTCTCCCCTCCTCTCCTCTCCTTCCTAATTTCTTTGGTTATTCTATGTTGAATAAAAGTAGTGAACATGGAGCTCTCCTTGTCTTGTTCTTGATCTTAGAACAAATGCTTTTAGCTTCCTACCAATGAATATGGTATTAGCTATGGGTTTGTCATACATACATGGTCTTGTGCTGACATGCACAAGTGCTCTCTTTATACCACTTTCTTTAAGTTTTTTCTCAGAAGGGCACCTGGGAGCTCATTCGGTGTGCATTCAACTCTTGATTTCAAGTCATGACCCCAATGTCATGGGATCAAGCCCTGCATCAAGCTTACTTGGGATTCTCTCACTCTCTCTTTGCTTCTCCCTTCTCTCCCACTCATGCTCTCTCTCTATATATAAATTTTCTTTAAAAGATTACCGTAAATGAATGTTAGATTTTATGAGATTTTTTTCTGCATCTCTTAAGATGATGGTATAATTTTATCATCCATTTTGTTAACATGATATTACACATTGATTGAATTACATATGTTGAATAGTTCTTGCATCTGTCAAATTCCATTTGATCATGGTGTATGATACTTTTAATGTATTGTTGATTTCAGTTTGGTAATATTTTTGAGGATTTTTGGATCTCTGATCATGGTTATTGGCTGTATTTTCTGTTTTTTATGGTCTCCATGTCTGTTTTTGGTATCAGGGTAGTGTTAGCTATGTAAAATGAGTTTTGGAGCTTTCTCTTCTCTCTAATTTTTTGGATGAGTTTGAGAATTATAGGTATTAAATATTCTTTTTTGTTTGGTAGAGTTCACCACTGAAGCTGTCTGGTTCTGAAATTTTGTTTGTTGGGAGGTTTTGGTTTGCTGATTCATTCTCCTTACTAGTAATTGGTTTATTCATATTTTCTATTTCTTAATGATTGAATCTTAGAAGATTGTGAATTCCTAGGAATGTATCCATCTCTTCTAGATTATCCCATTTGTTTGTCTATAAATGTAGTTTCATGATCGTTTTCATCTCTATGGTATTAGTTGTAAGTTCTTTTTTTATTATTATTTTTTAGAACCCCTTTTTTTCTGGATGAGTCTAGTTAAATATTTGTCCATTTTATTTATCACTTCAAGAAACCAGCTCTTAGTGTCTTTGATCTTTTCTGTTGTCTTTTTGTTCTCTATTCCATTTATTTCCACTCTGATCTTTGGTATCTTCTTTTCCCCCCCCAAAATGTTGGCCTTCATTTGTTCTTTTTTTCCTAGTTTGTTTAGGTATAAAGTTAAATTATGTATTTGGGATTTCTCTATGTTGGAAGAGAGGCCTGTATGGCTAGGAGTTTTTGCTGCTTCCCTTAGATTTTTGTTAATGTACATCAGTTTTCATTTGTCTCTGGGTATTTTTTTTCCTCCCCTGGTTTCTTCTATGACCCAGTAGTTTTTCAGTAATGTGTATTTGTAGTTTTTTCAGTTTTCTTTTAGGAATTGATGTGTAGTTTATGCCATTGTGGTCAGAAGATATCCTTCATATGATTTCACTATTCTTGATTTCAATGTTCAATGTTTTATTGCCTCAACATGTAATGTTACCTGAAGAATGTTCCCTATGCTCTTGAAAAGAGTGTGTATTCTGTTGGTTTTGGATGGAATGTTTTGTATATATGTGTTAAGTCCATCACATTTAATGCGTCATTTAAGACTGATGTTTTCTGATTAATAATCTGTCTTGGATGATCTATCCATTGATGTAAATGGGGTGTTAAAATAATCTATTATTATGTTGATGTCAAATTCTCCCTTTTTGGTCCATTCATATTTGCTTTATATAATTTGGTGCTCATAAATTGAGTGCACATATATTTATAAATGCTATATCTTCTGAAAAGAATGACCTCTTTATCATTATGTAATGCCCACCTTTGTCTTTTATTACAGTTTTGTTTTAAAGTCCATTTCGTGATATCAATATAGTTATGCCAGCTGTCTTTCCTTCCATTTGCATGAAACACCTTTTTTTTATTCCTTCACTTTCTGTCTCTGGGTGTCCTTAATTCTAAAATGAGTTTCTTAAGGGCAGTTTATGTCTTATTTCTTAATCCATTCAGACACTTTATGCCTTTTGATTGCATAATTTAGTCCATTTATGTTTCAAGTAATTATTGATAGGTATGCACTTATTGAAATTTTGTTATTTTCTGGCTGTTTTTCTAATTTATCTTATCTATTTTCTCCATTCCTTTGTGGTTCGATGATTTTCTTTAATGTTATGTTTAGATTTCTTTCTCATTTTCTTTTGTGTGTTTACTATAATTTTACTTTGTGATTACTGTTTGGTTCATACATATCATCCTGTATTTATAACACTATGTTTTAAGTTCACAGCAACTTAAACTTGAACACATTCCCAAACTCTGTGTGTTTACTTCCATCTTTCATATTTTATATTTTTGATTTTAGTTTAAACATATTTTTATGCATCTGTTAACTCATAATTTTAGTTAATTTTACTACTTTTATTCCTTTAACCTTCATCTTAGCTTTAGAAGTAATTAATCTACTACTTTTATTATATATTTACTTTTCAAGTGAGATTTTTTACTTGCATATGTTTTCCTCTTACTAGTTAGTACCATTTCTTTTAGCTTAAAGAAGTGCCTTTAATATTTTTTGTAAGCCAATTTAGTATTAATCAACTCTTTTAGCTTTTGTCTAGGAAATTCTATCCTTCAAATCTGAATGATTACTTTGCCAGGTAGAGTATCCATGGTTAGACATTTTTCCCTTTTAGCACTTTGAATAGTCTTGCTTGTATATTTTCTGCTGAGAAATTTGCTCATAGCCTTGTGGGGTTTCCCTTGCAAGTAATAATTTGTTTTCCTTTTACTGCTTAAGATTCTCTTTTTTCATCCCTAACTTTTGACACTTTAATTATAATGTGTCTTGGCATGCATTTCTTTGTGTGCATCTTATTTAGAACTCCCTGGGTTTCTTGTCCCTGGGTATCTATTTACTTCTTTAAATTAGGAGAGTTTTCAGCCATTATTTCTTCAAATAAGTTTTCTGTCCCTTTATATCCATCTCTTCTTCTTCTTGGACCTCTTTAATGCAAAAGTTATTTCCCTTTGATGTTTTCTCAGAAGTCTCTGAAATTACCTCTTTTTAAAAAATAATCTTATTTTTCTTTTTGCAGCCATGTCTGGGTGAATTCCATCATTTATCTTACAGCTGAGTGGTCTGTTCTCCTTCATCCAGTTTGCTGTTATCCTTTCTGGGGTATTTTTCAGTCCAATTATTGTGTTCTTTATCTCTGTGGCTTCTGTTTGGTACTTTGATATGTTTTCGCCCTCTTTGTTGGCGTTCTTGCTGTGTTCCTTCATTTTTCTCCAAAGTTCATTAGCATCTTTATGACCATTACTTGAAATTCTTTCTCTTGTAAATTACTTTATTATCCATAGCATTAAGGTCTTTTTTTCTGAGATGCTGTCTTCTTCTTTGTTTGGAATGTATTTCTTTGTTTCCTCATTTTGTTTGACTCTATTTCTATGTATTAGGTGAAAGAGCCATGCCTTTCAATCTTGCAGGAGTGTTCTGTAGGTGATGAATTTACTCATTTAGCTTGCCCTAGCTGGTGGTTGTCTCTCTAACCTTTGTGATTCTCTAAAATGCCTGATTTATTACTGATGTGCTCCAGTTGTTGAAGATATGCCAAGATCTATCAATGGAAGAATCTCATTTAGCATCTAATTGCAGGCCGATTAGAAGCCAGACCTTTAAAGTATGCACATATATACAATCCTGAGGGTCCACAATTGTAATCCCTGTTTGCCTCCAGACCAGGATATCTGGTGTTGTCCTCTAAGCAGCAGTTGGAAAAATCAGGGGTCCATGTAGGTGTGTAAGCTTTTTTCTGGGAAATCTTGTTAAGATGTAATGGGACCAGAGGATATGCTTATTTCCTTGCTTATTTTCCCTGCAAGTGCCTCCTTAGCCTCTAGATGTATGGCAAACCTAAGGCCTGTCTGTCAGTCTAAAGCTCCAGTTTAGGAAATAGGCCTTTTTCAAAGGAATACTGGGCTGTGTTTCAGTCAGCTGTCTGTGTAGTAATGAGGGAGCATAGGGCAAGTTGAGGGCAAAGTGCAGCCTAACAGCACCCTCCCCTCCCGGTGGGACATGTATAATATTCTTTGGACACTCCAGACTACCCAAAAACAGGAAAGGAAAAAAAAAAAAAAAAAGGTTAAACTGATGAGAGTCTCCACCAGTTTACCAGAAGAAGGCAATCCCATCATAGCATAAAGTCCAAGAACTCCCTGCTGTCTTCATGTTACTGCTTTGCTAGAAGGAAAAACAACCTTAGCTTAACAATAATGAGGCTTCCAATGAGTCTTTAGCATGTGAAAGTCTCTTTGGAAACTCCATCTTTAACCTTATTCTCCCCCAAACTCCATAAAAGGTCACCCACACACACACACAACAAATGTGCAGCTCTTGCTACCCATGGATCCTGTCTCCATGCTTTAATAAAATCACCTTTTTGCAAGTAAGGTATCTTGAAGAATTCTTTCTTAGTCATCAGCTCCAGACCCACAAACCCCACTATTAACCCAAAATTTCATCATAGTGCCTGCCAAGAACCTTTCTGATTGTTGCAGTCTCATGGTGTTATGCAGTGCCAGCCTTCTTGGCCACCAAGGCCAAGCAATCAAGAGATGTAGTCTGCATGGGTTGCCTGTGCCCATTGGCTTGAGTAAGGCAACTGGAGAGTGTTGGATGTGGGGCAAGCTCACCAACTTCAGGAAAGCTGTAAGTGAAATGTCTTAACTGCCCGAGCCCACACTCTTCAGTGGTACAGTGGGATGGTGCCTTGTCTGTACATTCATGCCAGCTTTAGGCTGGAAGTGGGAGACTGTTGAGACAGTTCTCACTCACCAGCCCCAGATAGAAAGTAAAGAAGTGTCACAACCACCACTGCTCACAGACTTTAGCTAGGGCGTGGGAGAACTCTGCACCCATTTGAGCTCATATGCTTTACGCAGGGAATAGGAGAATGCTGCTACTGTGAGCATCAGCAAGTGCCATGACCACTCGCCACCGCCTATTTCAGGAATATGACAGGAGGCTTCCTCATCAGAGCTTGCTCACCTGTGCTAGACTATATGGAGAGTGTAATGATGTTGTCAGCCAACATCTCCATCATCTCCTGGGAATGTATGAACTGTCCTTTACCCCTCCAGCTGATGGTCTTAGATCAGCAAATAAATTTCCCTCCCATATAATCTAGGCACTGTCAAAGTGCGTTTTTTTCCCCTTGTGGTCTTGGGGTGAGTAGGACCACATATATGCCTTCCAAAAGAGGAATTTCTGTTTCTGACTTTAGGGCGCCCAGACATCTATCTCATTGGCTTTCTGGGGACTTTCTGGGGACTCGCCTCTCCAGAGCAGATCCCATGGGCTAGGGTACCCAGTGTGGGGCATCAACCCATTGCTCCTTCAGAAGTTAGAGGAGCAATGAGATCCCTTCCTATTGTGTTTCTCAGCATCGGGGATGGAGACTTTTATGACATCATGTCTCTGCCTTTCCTAACTGTCTTCATATAGCCCTTTAATCCTTTGTTGTGGGAGTCATTCATCTAGTTTTCAGATCTTTTTGTTCAGAGGGAAATGACCCATATGTAGCTGTATAGATTTGGTGTCTCCATGGTTGGAGATGAGTTCAGGGTCTTTCTACACTGCTATCTTTGACCTCCTCTCTTCAAGGCTTAAGAAAGCCATTTGTCCCTTTCTATGTGCCCAACCTACTGAATATCATTAGTGAGCTTTCTACAATTCCAAGTCCATGTTTGTTTTATTCTGTTATTTAGAAAATAATCTATCTCTCCCAGGCACTATAATATTCTCTGGAGATAAGTCAACAAAATAGACAAAAATTCCTGCTCTTATGGAGCTTATACCTTATTGGGTGAGGGAGGAAATGGGAGAGAAATTAAATAATAAAGTTAAATATAGAGATGACAATACATGCTATAGGAGAAAAGCAAAATGAGAGTGAGTAGAGAGAGTATTTGTGAAGGCGCCAAGGGGAGAGTGTGGTTTTATTTCATTTTACTTTATTATTTTAAACTGTATTTATTTTGAGTGAAAGCATGAGCAGGGGCAGGGCAGAGAGAGAAGGGGAGAGAGACAATACCATGCCAAATGTGGAGCGTGGTGCTGGGCTCGATCTTAAGACCCTGAGATAATGACCTGAGCTGAAATCAAGAGTCCTACTGAGCCACCCAGGTGCCCTGAGTGTGATTTTAAATAGAATGTTTAAGAAGATTATCACTGCAAAAGTGTCAATTGAACACTGTGTCAAGTTAAGGAATCAGTCATTGGTAGAAGTATTCAAAGCAGAAGGGAAAAGGCAACTGCAAGTTTCCAGAGGCAGAGAATGATTGTGGACTTAATTTTGGTAAAGATGGGGAGTGTTGGGATGTTGACAGAGCTGTGTCATAATCTGACTTGGATTCGTGCTTTGTGCTGAGAGTAAATGAATCTAATCTCTGTGCAGGTAAATGTAGGGTGGAAGATCTAAAAATGAAAGCCTTTATCTCAGATGGAGTAGTTGCAAGAAGGTTCATGGAAACTCCCAAAGAAAGCATGTGAGAAGAACAGTAAAAATAGGGGCAATAATGGAAGCTTGCTGGATATTAATTAAGGGAAGAAAAGAGTTGTATGAACTTAAGGAATCCAAGGGAGAACTGGTCAGAAACAAATGGAAAAAAACAGGCATGAAAGGTAAAGACTGTTGAGCTTCATTAAGAAACCAGATAAGTTTAGAACTATTCATTTGGACTGACTGACTGAAATTTGGACTGACATAGGGTTTTTTGATGCATTTGGCAGTGCTTTTCGGCTAGGATAGCATAGACGTCTGGTTGAAGAATTGATTCAGAGTTGTGATTCTGTTAAGCAGGTGCAATAAACAATCGAAACATCAAATAATTGAGATTTGGATGAGAGAAGGCGGGTAAGATATTCAACCACATGGTTCCAGGCAGGGGAAAGTCTATAAATCCAAAAGAAGGATAAATAATGAGGAAACCTAAGCATAAAGAAGCATGATGCATCTAGGAGCCTGAAGAGGAGATTGAGCAGGAATGAGGCTCAGATTGTGGAGGCAAAAGAGTTGTTAGAGAGTGGGCTATGGGAGCTTACAATTCTCAATGTGAAACATAATACAACAAAATATAATTATATTGAACTTACTTTAAAGTTGATATCTTTGTTTAAAATATCTTAGAATATAGACAGCTTCATTTCATGATACAGATTTCATTATTCTCATTTAACTTTTTTGGCTGTTGTCATAAAATCACAAATTAAAAGACTCTATTCCAGGTGTTTTTAGTCAGAGATATCTGTTCTAGTTTATGCCAATGCTGACGGCTGTGGGCAACATAGAAGGCTCCAGTGCAGGAAAGCTGCCTTCAGCATACAGAATCCTCTTGTCATAAGACTTATTTCATAATGGATGTGAGCATTTTACTCAAACTTAATAGTTCTAGGGAGTCCAAACATCTTGAAAGAAGTTTTTGCTGTGATCAAATGGCAAAATGCCATCTGAGTGGGTTTTCTTTTCTGTTAAATAGTCTGAGGTAAAAGCATTCACAGTTAGTAAAGCCAAAGAAAATAAGACATAAAGAAGCAAAGATGTATTATTTAAATAGAAATGTAGTGCTTACTACTGATTATAATCATAAGGATTACATACATAATAGATGGATAACAGATAATAGCTAGCTTAGATGACTTTCATTTTCATTTTAAGCTGTAGTTGAATAACTCTCTTTAAGCAAGTTAACATAGTTCACTAGTTCTGCTTATGCTTCTCCAACTCTTCTATGTCTTTTTTTTTTTTTTTTCCTAAGTCAGCAGAGCAAGTTCTGTCAGGTGTAATTTTCTTTTTCAGAGTCAAAACCGAAGCAAATTGCTTCACCTTCTCTCAGGTAAGGTGTGCTACTTTGAGTTTGCTGCTGGTCCTTTAAGTTCCCATAACTGTGAACCTAAATTTTCAGTTTTACCCCTCTTCTCTTAGTATTAAAATCTGACTGTGGAATAGATGCTTACCACATTAAAGCTCTATGTAAAATCATGACAAATTGACCTCAAAGGCTTCTTTTGGTCATTAATCTCCAAATGTCTCTCTCTAATGTATAACCCACAAAGGAAGAACTTTGTAATCCCCTTACGACAGAATGAAATCAAAATTTTATGGTCATCCAAAGTAGCACTCCGGAAAGTAAATCCTGCAAGACAAACTCCTCCTATTTCACTTCCACCAAATATCCATTATTCCTGTACCATTAATAGAGAATTTATCAGGTGAAAGAATTCCATAAAAGCTTAGATACTAAGAAAAATAAACTAAGTGAAAGAGTTAATAAAAAGGAAGGTAATATCAAGCATAATTTGTTGGATAATGTCCACCAATGTGTTAAAATAGGAAGTAAAAGAAAAAGTGTGGAGAAAAAGAGAAATGGGAACAAAGTCCTAGAGAAGTGTAAAGGGAAAATGAAGAAATGAATGAAAGAAGACAATGAGAAGTAAATTTTAAAAGATAGGATGGAGAATTTCTTTTAAAGCATAACATTATTAATAGTAATATTAAAATATTAAATCGCAAGATGATTACCAAACAAAGGTAAAATATCTTCCTTTTAAAATTCTGTTTACATGCCACTGTTACATTTTTTTTTTTTTTTACTTAGTGTACTGCCATTTAAGTAAAAATGTCAATACCCTTTTCTTATGTCATTGAGTGGATTATTTCATACAAATACATTCAGCTGAAAAGAGTAATCACACAATGTCTCAAAAGCAGAGGACCCATTAGGTGTGTACATTAATCAGAATATTCAATTCTACTTGAATAAACACAATTATAGTGCTAACATTTTTAAATTTCCCGGATGCCTAACTATTCCATCAATGCTTTAGGATTACCCACTTATTTCAAGTATAATTGGGATATTCCCCCCAAAATCTATATTTCTTCTTTATTAGAGACATGTGCTCAGATTTATTTGAACAGGGAACAATTTCTGCAGCATCCTTTAAAAATAAATAAAGTATCTTATTGTGACTGTTGTGTTGCAGGTTCAGACATTTTAATGTATTCTTCCTTGGAAAAAATAACAACTAGGAACAATAATCACAGGCAAAAGTTTGCAACACCAATTGCCTTGAAAAGGAAACAAATATTTCCCACACACACAAGAAAAAATACTGTCCATTCGTGTCAGCCTTTTCAACCTCTTTTGTGTTCCAAGAAATTGCGAGTAATGAAAACAGGGCAGAGCCAATCAAATGGGTGTGTATACTAGTGCACCGTGAGAGTTGAAAGCTCTGCATTTAAAATAAGGTTTATGCATAATTCATAGCCTATACATGTTTATGTAAATTACCAAAGGCGGAAGTGTATACGAAACCAGAATCTGAGGTAAAATGACGATGTTATAATATACTGCTGGACTTGCACCTCGCCAATTCAACACATCCCCGCTATACTATTCTTGAGAATTACATCATGTGCCAGGAAGCAGTAAGAAATCGAATAAAACTTTGGCTTACACACACTGTATATTTTTCAACATTTCTTTCAGATTCAATATAATATTAAACACCAACATTTAGCCATATATAATTCAAACAGCCTGGGAATAAAGATGTACATATATACTCCTGTAAATGGGTGTTATGAAAGTTGAGAGAAATAGAAACAGTGCCTGGAAATTTAATTTAAAGATAGGAAGGGTTTTAATGTACAGGAATTTTTCAGTTAAAAAAAAAAGAAAAAGGAAATGAAATCTTCCATCATGGAAAACGATAAATTTTGGAGTATAAAATAGTATTTGGAAGGCAACTTCCCATCTAACATGGAACACTGGGGTGGTTTCTGGTGGTGATATTCAGCTCAGACTCATCTTCTGGGTTAAAGTGTTCTTTTGAATCAGTCATTGTGGGCTGCTAGCAGAGCAGAAGAGCTCATTTGCATGAGCTCCCCACCTCCTGGTCAGCTCTGAAAATCTTGGCAGCTTAGCCCTACAATTGGCAAAGGAGTGTTGCAAAAAAAAAAAAAAAAAAAAAATCAATAAATAAGGGCTTCCGAACAAAACAGTGTTGCTGAATTAAGTCCAATGCACCTGAAATTCATTGCTCTGTTATCTTTTAAATTGTTATAAATATAGCAGGCATTTTAAAGTCATTTCTGTTTATTCCCTTCCTAATGTACTGTGTGAGCCATTTTTCACATGTGTTAACGTACTATATGCAAATGGCATTTAATGTGTTTTATTCACAGAATGCATTTGCAAATCATTTTGTGTATGGAGGAAAGCAGTTGCTTCACTTTTGCATGTGACACAGAAAAGGAGGAATACATATCACTACATTTCTAAAATGAGAGAACATTTAAATGAAATGAGGAAAGCCCACAGATACTACAATAGAAATTTTCTATGTTTCTAATTTACCTATTAGTACCTTTTTCATAGACTTTCAAAATATGGAGCTGAATTTCTCTTGCTAGGAATTTTAAGTTATTGTCATTAGAAACAATTATCCCTTCCATTATTCGTGCTTAAGTTCACATGTACTGTTCCTCTTAGAAATCAAAAGGAATGCTCAGAAAACAGCAAACACTTCTAGGTGAAGCAAAAATTAATTTAAACATTTGTGCTCCATGTTCTACCACAGTAACTGAGAGTGATTTCTTACACATCTAATCATCATGTATTTTATTCATGGCATTTAAAGACTTTCAAATAATTTGCAATGGAATTTGTTTTACTTTAAATTGTTCTCAGACACTAAACTATATAAAATCACTAGGTGTTTAAAAATTGCAAGAGAGTAGATTAAATATTGAAGATGTATTAAAATTCCATTCTTGTGTATTAAATATGTAACAAAAATGAACATCTCTAATTGTGATAAAAATAATGTGAGGAGTGTATACAACAGAATGCTTTCATTCTACTAATTTCTAGAAATAGGTCCCTAAATGGTTATTATTTTCATTCCATGTATATAGAATGACCAGGAAAATGCTGGCAATTACTCTGTGAATGGTGTTCTACCCTGGCATGAAGCTATAACTAATTTGCATATAGCATTGTTGGAAATGAAGCCTGTGACATACAGATCATCATCAACATTGGGAATTCACACTGCCAACTGTACCTCCTCATACAAATACATACTGCCACTTATGGATCAAAGAGAGTGTTGCGACTGTCGTCCTGAGCTATTAAAACACATCACGCTACTGGAATTTTAAAACATGTTCTGGAGGAAGTGGGATATTTATCATTAGAAGTATGGAGTTTTTTCTTTGTTATGTAAACAAAAGGAATTCTCTTAAAACTTATTACATGGAAATATTTATCTTTTACTTCTGTCATATTTTCCCCAAATGAAAAATCATAGAGTACACAGTTTTTAAAAATAATTTGATATATTAGTAAACACACTTCATGCTTTTTTATTACAAGAAGACCATTTACAGTAAGAGAAAGATTAAAATGTAGATAGAATCCACTAATTTTTGAACAATGGCTTAGTAGTTTCTATGGTGACATGAGTCCACAAATAGAAACTCAAGACTGGCAACTTTTACCTAATTTATCAAATAAATAAGCAAAAAAGAATTTTAAGTTACCTGAATAATTACCTCAGTCATTGCTTTCATGTTGCATATAGAGACTGGCTTATCTTCTACTATTCATCTTTATTTTTAAAAAAATAAAAAAATTTTCTCTGTGCATTTTAGATGACTACTTTGAATTTCACAAAATGAGGGATTATTATTATTACTTGACATACATAAAAGCTTTCTTGACAACAAAATAGTGAATTGGTTATGAAAGTCGAAGAGGATTAAGCTCCCAGCACTACGATATTTTCTACCAAATTTTTGAAAGAGAGCATGTGAATGTATTACAGAATTCACATCTGCCCTATGGGACCATCTATAGCAGATTGTTTCTATACATTTTATGTCAAGACTTGCCTACTGAGGCATATGCAATAGGTATGCACTTGAGTATAATTTATAAAGTATGCTTACAAGATATTTCTCTAATGTCTTCACCTATTGCCTATTACCTTTCTTGTCCTCTAATGTTCATGAGGCTCTGCCGTGCATCTTATTTTCTATTTAGTGAAGAAGTTGAGTGATCGGTTATGGATGATAACAGAAAAAATCAGTCAAATGTGGACAAGGCTGGCCTGATAAGACTGAAATGAAGTATGCTTTTGGTTGTGTAATAATTTTCCAGCTGTGTTCTAGTTTAAGAAAATGTCCAACATGACATCCCTAGCTTAACTCAGTCACACATTTCATACAGGTAGTATTTTTCAGATGACACCAAGTTCGAAGGGGTTGCTAACACTTCAGAAGAGAAGATCAGAATTCAAAGTGACCTCGATAAATTGAAGAAACAGCATGAACCAGATGAAATACTAGCTAGCCTTAGGTCCTACAGGGGAAAAAAAAAACCTGTAAGCTAAAATTCATCACTCATTTACTCATTCATCAAATATTTATTGAATGCCTACTATGTGCCAGCCACAAGCTGAACATCATTTAACACAAATGTATTTTTAGTTTTGAAATCTGCCCTCTGCTTTAATGCATCACTGGCCTCCTTTAGGAAATCAATCCCTTTCAAAAGTGCATGTTCTTACATTGTGCAAAACTAATACTTTTAGAAAGGAAAACACAAGCATCTCAAGAAATACCAGCATCATACTGAAATGTGTGTGTGTGCGTGTGTATGTGTGCATACGCGCTTCTTTTAAAGTAAATATATTTGTATGCATATGTATGTATGTATACAGCCTTTTTCTTTAGTTTACTGTACGTTGATTTTATTTTGTCCATATCTGTGTTTATTTGAGCACTGCCTGACTAGTTCAATGACATCAATTGATTTTCTTTTTTAAATCTCTAAAGTATTTGTATCTGGGCTATGGTCAAGACTCATGAAAACACAAAAACCATTTTCATTATGTCCTTGTTTATTTATATACAGCAAAAAGCAAAGCATGCCTTTGTTTACAAGAATGTTGATTGATTGAAATATAGTTGACGTATAATGTTATATTAGTTTCAGGTGTACAACATAGTGGTTCAACAACTCTGTATTGTACGCTATGCTCACCACAAGTATAGCTGCCATCTGTTACCGTACAGAGGCTGTTACACTGCCATTGAGTATACTCCTTATATTGTACCTTTCTCTCCTGACTTAACTCATTCCATAACTGAAAGCCCGTACCTCCCACTTACCTTCACCCATTTTGCCTCTCCTGCCCACCCATTTACTGTATTTATAAATCTGTTTCTGATTTTTTGTTGCTTAGTTGTTTATGATTCTAGTTATATGTGGAATCTAAAGGTATTTGTCTTTGTGTATTTCATTTAGCATAATACTCTCTATTCATGTTGTTCCAAATGGCAAGATCGCATTTTTCTTTATAGCTCATTCATATTCCATTGTATATAAAAATACTAGATCCTCCTTATCCATCCATCTTATCCTTGGACACAAGTTGTTTCCATATCATGGCTATTTAAACAATTCTATAATGATTGTAGCAGTGAATTATCTTTTCATTGTTTGGGAGGTCAGTACCTAGTAGTGGAATTACTAATTCCATGTGGTATTCCTTTTTTTCATTTTTTGAGGAACTTCCATAATGTTTTGCAGTGGTTGCACCAATTTACATTCCCACCAACAGTGTACCCTTTGAAAAGGGAGGATTCACTTTTCTCCACATCCTCACCAACACTTGTTTCCATTCTTTCTAAACCATTCTGATTGATGTGAGGTAATATCTCCTTGTGGTTTTGATTTATGTTTCCCCTGATGATTAGTGATATTGAGCATCTTATTATGTGTCTGTCAGCTATCTGTTTGTCTTTTTTGGAAAAATGTCTACTCAGGCCCTAAGCCCATTTTTAAATTTGATTATTTTGCTTTTATGGGGTTGAGTTGTATAAGTTCCTTATATATTTTACATACCAACCCCTTATTGGATATATTGTTTGCAAATATCTTTGCCTGTTCAGTAGCTGGCCTTTTAATTAGTTTTTATTTTCTAAATCTTTCAAATTCCAGTATAATTAATGTACAGTGTTGTGTTAGTTTCAGGTATTTAATATAGTGATTCAACAATTCTATATATTACTCAGTGCTCATCAAAATAAGTGTACTCTTAAGTCTTTTCATCTTGCTGATGGTTTTCTTTACTGTGCAGAAACTTTTTTTGTGTGTGTAGTCCAACTAATTTTTGCTTGTGTTTCCCTTAACTGAGGAGACAGATCCATAAATGTGTTGCTAACGCTGATGTCCAAGAGATTAGTGCCTATGTTTTCTTCTATGAGTCTTATGGGTTTCAGTTCTCAACTCTATTTTGAGTTTATTTTTGTAGTGTTACAAAGTGCTCCAGTTCCTTTCTTTCACATATAGCTGTCCAGTTTTCCCAGCTTCATTTATAGAAGAGACCATGTTTTTCCCATTGTATATTCTTGAATCTTTAATTATAGATTAATAAACCAAATACGTGTGGGTTTATTTCTGAACTCTCTATCTTGTTCCATTGATCTGTGTGTCTATTTTTATTCAGTACCATACTGTTTTGATTGCTATAGTTCTATAGTATGTCTTGAAATTTGGTATTGTGATACCTGCAGCTTTGTTCTTCTTTCTAAGATTGCTTTTGCTATTCAAGGTGTTTCATGGTTTGATACAAATTTTAAGATTATTTGTTCTAGTTTGGTGAAAAATACTGTTGGTATTTTGATAGGGATTACATTGAATCTGTAGCTTGCTTTGGATAATCTTTTCAAAAGAAAGTCGCTTTAGGAAAGCAAAATGAATCATATTTAATGTTTAATTATGGATTATCATAAGATTTATAATAAATATAACTACAAAGGTATTTTACTGGTTCAGTCTTTGTCTACCCAATACAGGAATACTAATTGACTTTTAAAACTTTGATCCCAGGGTGCCTGGGTGGCTCAGTCAGCTAAGCATCTGACTTTGGCTCAGGTCATGATCTCGTGGTCTGTGAGTTTGAGCCCTGCATCGGGTTCTGGGCTGAAAGCTCAGAGTCTGGAGACCACTTCAGATTGTTTGTTTCCCTCTCTCTCTGCCCCTCCCCCACTCATGCTTTGTCTCTTGCCCAGAAATGAATAGACATTAAAAAAGAATCTGATCCCAGTAGTGTCCTACCTTTGTTCCCACCCACGGCTGCCTTGAAGAAAAGTAATCCTGCATCCTGGTTTGATTGGGACAATTTACGCCTGCTGTGCCGACATAATTATTAATGTCTCCAGGTGATCAGTTTAAGCAATAAATCATGTGATTCCCCCTAGTCTGAAGTGTCTCTTCACTTGTACCCAAGCACTGAATCTTTTAATGGGGTGAAATAAAATGCAGTTCCTTAAGATGTTGGCTAGACACCAAGGGAGACATAAATATCAACAGATCCTTTCAGGGAAAAGCAAGAGCCTGAAGGATGAACAGACTTCACACAATGGTATAGATAAAAGGGAGCTAGTACTCAGGAACCCATGAAAGCTGTCAAATTGGAGAACATTGGACAGCAAATCCTAATTAACAACTTAGTTGACACAGTTCATCTTTGAGCAAAAACCACTTGAGATAGGTGTAGGCAACTTGAAAAACATGTTCCAGAGGCAAAACAGGCAGGAATGATAACAGTATATGATAGTAATACCTATAAATAAATACTAAATACCTATATACAATAAAAAATATTTTTATCACTTTTCCAGCCTTTCACCATTCCTTGAAAATAGTGTCTATGTTTTTATGGTAACTAATACTTTGTAATTGTTCTACACAGATTACATTTTTTTGGTAATGTTTTCCTCTTCTCAATTTTGTAACTTTAGGTGTGAGGAAATAAAGAGTTAAATTTTTAAACAGCCACTGATATGCTCTCTAAAGCAATTATTCCTTCTGTCACCAAGAGATAAATGTACTACCACAAGACATTACAAATGTGCTCCTCTAGACTGTAATACAAATTACTGTCAGACCACACCATTTAAAGTCTTCCTCCTCTTATTTAGCGAAGCCAATTTCTTTTGATTCTTTTTACATATAAAGAAGAAAATATCTTGCTTTGATGATTGTTGAACACATTGTAACAATTTTTAACCCTTTTAAATAACATTAAACTGCTTAGTAACTCTTAACACCATTCAATACTGAGATTCACAGACATTCTGGAATAAGTTGATGGGGAAGAGAGCATGTGGTATTGTATGAGTTTTCTGCCATCTCTTAGGGTTGCAAAAAGCAACCCAATCAATGGAAAGGACTCTAAAGTTAGTCCTAACTTAAAGCTTCATGAAGGATTTCAAGTGCAAAAACTGGAGTCTAAGTTTACCTCCATTATAGTCTCAACCCAAGAAGAAATAATCTCAGAGTCATTCAGAGCATATAAATCTGTTTAGAGATTATGGGCACATGCATATATGTAAGCTTATGGTTTTGTGCCATAAGTTTTTCAGTTTCTTGAGCATGTGAAAAAATAAATCTAACTAGCAACTTATTCTTGAGAAAGTGAAATAAAAAACTGAATTGCTTGGCAGTATACAGGCCATGAAAAGATGCCATGAAGTAGGCTAAAGCCCAAGCAAGGTTGTGAAAGAATACTGACTTTTTTAAAATGTTTATTTATTTTGAGAGAGACAGCACGAGTTGGGAAGGGGGAGAGAGAGAGAGAGAGAAAGAGAGAGAGAGAGAGAGAGAGAGAGAATGAATCTCAAGCAGGTTCTATGCTGTCAGAAAGGAGCCCAGTGTGGCGCTCTGTCCCACAAACCATGAGATCATGACCTGAGCTGAAATCAAGAGCTGATGCTTAACTGACTGAGCACCCAAGTGCCTCAAGAGTAATGACTTAAAAAAATTTTTTTTACATTTATTTATTTTTGAGAGACAGAGACAGAGCACAAGGGGGAGAGGGGCAGAGTGAGAAGGAGACACAGAATCCGAAGCAGGCTCCAGGCTCCAAGCTGTCAGCACAGAGCCCAACGGCAGGCAAGAGTAATAACTTTTTAAAGTAAAGGTCTCCAGTTTGCAGACTGGAGAATAATGCAGAGCAAATAAATGGTTTGATAAAAGCCTAAAAGACTGTCCTGTCCTTAAATTTATTTCTAGACTAGACTTGCTGGCCTAGCGCGTTCCAGCTGGGGTTTCAACCCCAGATGTTCATACTACCAAACCCCTGTAATTCTTATATCTCACAGTTCTCTGGTTTTGCTTCTTCAACCAAAAAAAAAAAAAAATTTAGGGAAAAAAGTGAAATTTTAAATGTGTTAGTGTATAATAAATATGTGTGAAACAGAAATTGTCTTGAGTACAGAGCAGAAGTAGTGCATTGAAATTAATGAGAAACAGGTTAAATACTATGCCAAAATTCTTGGAAAATCGGGCTTTCAGACCATTTATCATTAAAAAAAAAAAAGCCTTCTCTATATTTGATTGAAAAAACTTTCACCAGGTTTAGAACACAAGGCCTTGGCTTTTCTTATCTCATGATGATTTATATATTGATAAGATAAAGCATTAGAAAGAAACAGATAGGTGGAGTATTCTGCAATTCATGCTTTCTTTTGGGGGAAATTATGTCTACATTCTACTTTATTGTGCTTCTATTAGATATTAAGGAAAATCACTTCTCAGTACCCTAACTAGGAACAGTTATATTTCAATACTATCACTTTCAGTTATCGTTCATAAAAAAGGAAATCTCACCTTCTTTGAAAATAGCCAGTACATCATTCCCCTGAGTTTGGGCTATGAACAGAGGTACTTTTTTGATAGACCCTCATAGCTCTGATGATAAATCTTAATTTTTTGAATTTTGAGAGAACTAAAAAATAACAAAAACTGAACCAAAACTGAATATACATACTTCTAATTATTAACTAAAACTAATTCAAATTACTTAATGCCACCAAATCATATACTTAAAATGATTAAAATGGTAAATTTTGTTCTATGCTACAATCTAAAAGAAGAATTCAAGGTAAAAATAAAAAAGGCTTTGGGGCACCTGGGTGACTCGGTTGAATAACCAACTCTTGATTTCAGCTCAGGTCATGATCTCTTGGTTCATGAGTTAAAGCCCCACATCAGGCTCTGTGCAGACAGTGCAGAAAGTGCTTGGGGTTCTCTCCCTCTTTCTCTCTCTGTTTCTCCCCTGTTTGCACATACACTCTCTCTCAAAATTAATGGATGTTGAAAAAAATTTTTATAAATATTTTTTAACATTTTTATTTATTTTCGAGAGGCAGAGACAAAACACAAACGGGAGGGACAGAGAGAGACACACACACAGAATCCAAAGCAAATTCCAGGCTCTGAGCTGTTAGTAGAGTCCATCGAGGGGCTTGAACCCATGAACCATGAGATCATGACCTGAGCCAAAGTCGGATGCTTAACTGGCAGCCACCCAGGTGCCCCGCCTCAAAACGTTTTAATAAAAAAAGCTTTAGAAAAGAAAATCCTTGACTTGTTTATACCTCTTAAATTCTGAGTTTTAGAGCCAAATGATTGTGAAATAACTAATACAATTATTAGGATGTGAACAGAGGAAGAATACATCCATGATCCATGTTTTCTAAAATGAATAGGATAGGGGCGCCTGGGTGGCTTAGTCGGTTGGGCATCCGACTTTCGCGTAGGTCATGATCTCGCAGTTCGTGGGTTCGAGCCCCGCCTCGGGCTCTGTGCTGGCTGCCAGCTCAGAGCCTGGAGCCTATTTCAGAGTCTGTGTCTCCCTCTCTCTCTGACCCTCCCCTGCTCACGCTGTCTCTCTCTCTCTCTCCTAGAAATAAATAAAAATTAAAAAAAATTAAAAAAAAATAAAATGAGTAGGATAATACCAGAGTAATGCAGGCCTTAAGAATTGGTTAGTCTTATGTTAGGAATTTTAAATAAAGCAAGCTTAATCCTCAATCCATATTTACTTTTGAAGTCTTTATAAACATGATGAAGAGATATAGAAGAAAGGACCAGGTAAAAAGAAGAGGAGACCAATAATAATTAAGAGTGGAAAAAATTAATTTTCCAATATTCAAAAGTGTTTGACTGTAGCGATAGCTTAGCTATAACTGCAGTGATAGGACCGTTAGGTTTGTTTTGTTTTTTCAGTTGTTGGCACATCAGAGAATGAAGCAAAATAATCCCTGCTTATATTTTAAAATTGTGGCTAGGATGCCTCTCCTTACCCCTACAGGAAATGGCTTTTTCAAGAGACAGTTATTAGAACCATATTTAATCAAATATTTTCTTTTTGCCCCTTTTAAGAGACCATCAAATGCTGAGGTAATTTAGGTATCCTTTATACAATGCCAGTCAATATGTTCAGTTTCTCTACCAAAAAGGTAATCGGGAGGAAATTAATGCAGCTAAATTCACATTCATGAACTATTTAATGGGCCCGTGATACTTCTCCGTGCTATTCTGCAGGGCCATTTTCATGCTTTTTTTCTTTTCATTGTTCTCTGCCAGAAACAACTTTTCCTCTTGCTTGGTCTCCAACAAGTATCAAGCAAGACATCATCAGTTAAAAAATGAAAGGGATGAGAATCTACCGACTCCCAAATAGTTGTATGAGCAGTAGTTCAAATGGCAGACAGGTGCTCCATTTCTAATAGAATGATGTCATTCTAAAAGATTATAACAAAATATTTTCTTCCCCAATTTTACAGAAAATACAAAGCAAAGATTTGGAAAAAAATAACGAACTTTGTTTTTATTTTGCATGCTTAATTGACATGCTGACCTGAGTCCAAATATTTAGACTATCTCTAATTTTTGCTATTAGATATACTGGTTAAACAACATTCTTCCTGTAAGAACTGTCCCTGTCCTCCCGCTAAAGACCACAATCTTAGACCACAGACAGTGAGAGGAGATATATATCTAATATATCTAATATATCTATATCTAAATCTATATATATATAATATATATATAATATATATAATATATATTATTCAGAAATATAAAAATGATTCCAGAAATTTATAACACATTGATTTTATGAAACAGACTTTGAAGAATAAGGTAAATGCACGATGATTCAGGGGGAAATCTCTAAGACATGCTGTCATGTTGGAAGAAAGGACAAACAAAAAAAATACAAAAATAGGATACTATTATCTGTCTAAAGAAAACCCAGCTGCTCTGTGTGTGTGTGTCCATGTGTATGAACAAACTTCTGAAAGAATCTGTATCAAACTTTTAACAGTGACATGGGAAAGAGATAAAAAGGAAGCTTTAACTCCTACACATCGATCTTGTTTTAATTTTGACAGTGTGCAATGTTTAATTTTTAGAAAAGCCTTTAGTTTTTAAAACAACAGACTTGTCAGTAAATACTCATGTGATCATATATACATACATAAAATATATGTATATGTGCATTAAATATGTTGAGGTGGTAATATACTCACAATCCTCTGCATTTGCTTTTTTATATATATTATGGAAACACTCTAAGGCTAGTTTAGGCCTCAGTATAACAGCTACATAATATTTCAAAATAAAGATATTCATTATCCTGATAGACTTTTGTTTTATATACTTTTTTGGCCACTATAAATTAGATATTTATATATATACTTTGGCCACTGTATATATTTCTGTGTACATGTATGCTTTCATTTCAGTCCTTTTTTTTTTTCTGCATGGCATAGATTGACAGAAAGGGAATTTGGGAGACAAAGAGCATGGACTAATCTCAATTTTTAAATATTGAAAGAATTTTCCTCAAAATAATTATTTCTACCAGCATTGTTTCAGAATACTCTTTCATCCAAATCCCAGCCACTAGGAGGTGTCCTCTCTCTATGAATTTTGCCAAGTAGATATAAAGTACTGACCAATTTTTATATTATTCTGTTTTTGTTTTTGTTGGTAGTGAGCTCTAGGCCCAATGTGGGACTTGAACTCACCACCACAGGATCAAGAGTCACATGCTCTACTGACCAAGCCAGTTATGTGCCCCTTGAATTTCCTTTTATAACAGTGGTTGAATATGTGCACAGTAGTTTATTAGCAATTTTGAACTTTTCTGTGAACAGTCTTCGTTCATTTTTCCATTTTTAATCATTTCATAAGTAATGTATGAGTTTTTTTGTATATTACACATAAAAGCTTTAATTTGAAATATTTTTTTCATTTGCTCTCCTGTTTGGTATATTGCTATTTTTAAACATATGGGTAAGTGTGCCTGTCTTTCCTTTAATGGACTGATGGTTCTTGATGAGACATTACCTCTAGAACCTCAGGTTTTACTCTCCCAAATTTTCTTTTTAAACTTTGTATTTTCACATTCAAGTTTCTACTCCATCCGTAATTATGTTCTCTATTTTACAAAAGGTGAGGGATAATTCTCTTTTCTTCCAAGTGGATAGTCCATTCTGCCACTTATTATAACTGTACTTTCTCCCAAAGAATTGATAACCCGTCTTCCATATATTAAAGTACCATATGCACTGATTCCATAGGTACTAGTACCATGTGTACTGGAATCTCTATTCTGATGCAATTTTCTGACTTCTACACATACCAGGACCTCCAAAAGAAGTTGAATTATAATGATGGTGTATATTTTTACTAACTTTTATTTTTACCCTTTCACCATTTAGAATGATATTTGCTATTAATTTTGTAAATCTAAGATTTTTTTCCCAACGGAGTCAGCTGTATTTATTTAGTTAAAAAATTCATTGGGGCACCTGAGTGGCTCAGTTTGTTAAGCATCAGTCTCTTGATTTTGGCTCGAGTCCTGATCTCACTGTGTGTGAGTAGAGCTCGAAGTCGGGCTCTGCGCAAACAGTGCAAAGCCTGTCTGGGAATCTCTCTGTCTCTCTCCCTCTCCCGCTCTCACTGTCTCGTTCTCTCTCAAGAATAAATAAATAAATTTTAGAAACTTGCTTGAGTATAGTTGACACACAATGTAACCCTAGTTCCAAGTGTACAGCAGTGATTCAGTGTCTCTGTACATGTTGCCATGCTCACCATAAGTTTAGCTACCATTTATCGCCATACACTGTTATTAGAGTATCATTGACTTCATTTTCTATGCTGTACCTTTTATTCATGTAACTCATTCATTCCGTAATTGGAAGCCTGTAACTGCCAATCCTTTCCACCCATTTTGCCACAAATCCCCCATTCCTCTCACCTCTGACAGCCGTTAGTTTCTTCTCTGTAATTATAAGTCTGATTCCACTTTTTTGTTTATTCATTTGTTTTATTAATTCCACATATGAGTGAAATCATATGGTCTTTGTGTTCCTCAGTCTGACCTATTTTACTTAGCATAATACTTTCTAGGTTCATCCGTGTTGTTGCGTAGGGCACGGTCTCATCCTTTTTATCTTTTCATTTACACATCTTTTTATCTATTTATTTGCTGGACATAGGTTGATTTGGGGCTACTGTGAATAATGTTACAATCAACAGAGAGGTATGTATAGCTTTTTGAATACCTTTCTTTGTGTCAGTATCCAGTAGTTGGAATTATGGATCATATGATATTGCTATTTTTAATTCTTTGAGAAACTTCAGTATTATTCCACAGAGATTGCACCAATTTGCATTTGCAACAACAGGGCTCAGGATTCCTTTTTCTCCACATCCTGGCCAACACCTGTTTGTTGTGTTTTCGATTTTAGCCATTGTGACAGGTATGCGGTAATAACTCTTTGGTTTTGATTTGCATCTCCTTAATTATTAGTGATCTTGAGTATCTTTTCATGTGTATTTTGAAGCTCTGTATTTTTTATTTGGGAAAATGTCTGAAATTCAGATCCTCTACCCATTTTTTAAAATCATATTGTTTGAGTTGTATACACATTCTTTATATCTTTTAGATACTAACTCCTTATTAGATCTATCATATGCAAATATCTTCTCCGATTCTATAGGTTGCCTTTTAGTTTTGTTGATCATTTCCTTCACTGTGCAGAAGGTTTTTAGTTCGATTTACTCCCAGTAGTTTATATTTGTTTTCGCTTTCCTTGCCTTAGAAAGCACGTATAAAGAATACTCTTAGAGCCAGTGTCAGAGAGATTACTGTCTGTGTTCTCTTCTAAGACTTTGATGGTTTCTTTTCCAACATTTAGATTTTTCAATCTATTTGAGGTTTATTTTTGTGTGTGGTGTTAGCAGGTAGTCCAGTTTCATTCTCTGTGACTCTCCAGTTTCCTCAGCACTATTTAAGGAGGAGCCTGTCTTTGCCCCATTGTGTATTCCTGCCTTCCTTGTCATAAATCAATTGACCATATAATCCTGTGTTTATAGCTGGACTCTCAATTTTGTTTCATTGATCTGCATGTCTGTTTTTATGCCAGTGCCATACTTTTTTGATCACTATAGTTTTGTGGTTTATCTTAAAATCTGGGATTGTGTTACCTCTAGCTTTGTTCTTCCTCAGGATTGCTTTGGCTATTTGGGGACTTGTGTGATTCTATATGTATTTTAGGATTATTAGTTCTAGTTTTATGAAAAATGCTATTTCTATTGATAAGGATTACAGTGAATCTGCAGCTTGCTTAGGGTAGTATGGATATTTTAACAATACTGATTCTTCCCATCCATGAGCATGGAATGTCCTTCCATTTGATTGTGTCATCCTCATTTTCTTTCATCAGTGTTTTACAGTTTTCAAGTACAGGTTTTTCACCTCCTTGGTTAAGTTCATTCCTAGGTATGTTATTCTTTCCGGTGATACTGTAAATGGATTTGTTTTCTTAATTTCTCTTTCTGTTTATTCATTATTAGCATAGAGAAATACTACCAAGTTCTGGGTATTAATTTTGTATCCTGTAACTCTACCTAATTTATTTATTACTTCTACTAGTTTTTTGGTGGAGTCTTCAGAATTTTCTACGTGTAGTGTTATGTAATCTGCAAATAATGGCAGTTTAACATTTTCTTTTTTTTAATGTTTTATTTATTTTGGAGAGAGAGAGAGACAGCATCAACAGGGGAGGGTCAGAGAGAGAAGGAGACACAGAATCTGAAGCAGTCTCCAGGCTCTGAGTTGGCTGTCAGCACAGAGCCCGATGTGGGGCTTGAACTCACAACGTGAGATCATGACCTGAGCCAAAGTCAGACATGTAACCAACTGAGCCACCCAGGCACCCCCCAGTTTAACATTTTCTTTACCAGTTTGGATGCCTCTATTTCTTTCTTGTCTGATATCTGTGGTTAGAACTTTGAGGAGTATTTTGAGTAAAAGTGGCAAGAGTGGATATTCTTGTTTTGTTCCTGATCTTAGAGGAAAAGCTCTCACTCTTTTACCATTCAGTATGATACCAGCTTTGGGTTTGGTCATTATTATGTTGAGGTATGTTCCCTCTAAGCTCACCTTGTTGAGAGTTTGTATCATATATTTGGGTTGAATATTGCCAAATGCTTTTTTCCATTTCTATTTAGGTGATCATATAATTTGTATCTTTTGTGTTCTTGATGTGTATCACATTGACTGATTTGTGAATATTGAACCATCCTTGTATCCCCAAAATAAATCCCACTTGATTGTGGTGAATTTAATGTATTGTTAAATTCGGTTTATTAATACTTTATTGAGATTTTTGCGTCTATAGTCACAGAGATATGGCCTGTAGTTTTTCTTTTGTTTTTGTTTGTTTTTTTGTAGTGTAGTATCTTTGTCTGGTTTGGGTATCGGAGTAATGAATGCATTTGGAAGCTTTTCTTTGTCTTTTATTCTTTGGAATAGTTTGAGGAGAATAGGTATTAACTCTTCTTTAAATGTTTAGTAGAATTCACAGGTGAATCTATCCTGGATTTTTTTGGTAGTTTTTTAAATTACAAATCTAATTTTATTACTAATAATTGATCTGTTCAGATTTTGTCTTTTTGTATGCTTCTAGGAATTTATCTATTTCTTCTAGTATGTTCAATTTGTTGGCATATAGCTTTTCATAGTAGTTTCCTATAATCCTTTGTATTTCTGTGATGTCAGTTATTCTTTCTCTTTTGTTTCTGATTTTATTTATTAGAAATCTTTCTCCTTTATACAAGAGATCTGTATGATGAAAACTATAGAAAACTTATGAAGGAAATTGAAGAAGACACAAAGAAATGGAAAAACATTCAATGCTCATGGATAGGAAGAATAAATATAGTTAAGATGTCATTACTACCTAAAGCACTCTACACATTCAATGCAATTCCAATCAAAATTGCACCAGCATACTTCTCAAAACTAGAACAAACTCTCCAAAAATTTGTATGGAACCACAAAAGACCCCGAATAGCCAAAGTAATCCTGAAAAATAAAACCAAAACGGGAGGTATCACCATCCCAGACTTCAGCCTCTACTACAAAGCTGTCATCCTCAAGACAGTATGGTATTGGCACAAAAACAGACACATAGACCAATGGAACAGAATTGAGAACTCAGAAGTGGACCCAAAAGTATACAGCCAACTGATCTTTGACAAAGCAGGAAAGAATATCCAATGGAAAAAAGACAGCCTTTTTAACAGATGGTGTTGGGAGAACTGGACAGCAACATGCAGAAGAATGCTAGATCATTTTCTCACACCATGCACAAAAATCAACTCAAAATGGATAAAGGACCTGAACGTGAGACAGGAAACTATCAACACCCTAGAGGAGAAAGCAGGAAACAACCTCCTTGACCTCCACCGCAGCAACTTCTTACTTGACACATCCCCAAAAGCAAGGGAATCAAGAGCAAAAATAAACTGTTGGGACCTCATCAAGATTAAAAGCTTCTGCACAGCCAAGGAAACAACCCAGAAAATTAATAGGCAACCAACGGAATGGGAAAAGATAGTTGCAAATGACATATCAGATAAAGGGTTAATATCCAGAATCTATAAGGAACTCACCAAACTACACGCCCGAAAAACAAACAACCCAGTGAAGAAATGGGCAGAAGACATGAACAGACACTTCTCCAAAGAGGACATCCAGATGGCCAACAGACACATGAAACGATGCTCAACATCCCTCCTCATCAGGGAAATACAAATGAAAACCACACTGAGATACCACCTCACGCCAGTCAGAGTGGCTAAAATGAGCAAATCAGAGAACTCGAGATGCTGGCGAGGATGTGGAGCAACGGGAACCCTCCTACACTGTTGGTGGGAATGTAAACTGGTACAGCCCCTCTGGAAAACAGTGTGGAGGTTCCTCAGAAAACTAACAATAGAACTCCCTTATGACCCAGCAATAGCACTGCTAGGAATTTACCCAAGGGATACAGAAATGCTGAGGCATAGGAGCACATGTACCCCAATGTTCATAGCAGCACTCTCCACAATAGCTAAAACATGGAAAGAGCCTAAGTGTCCATCAACAGATGAATGGATCAAGAAGATGTGGTTTATCTATACCATGGAATACTCCATGGCAATGAGAAACAATGAAATCTGGCCATGTGTAGCAACATGGATGGACCTTGAGGGTGTTATGCTGAGCGAAATAAGTCAGGCAGAGAAGGACAAATATCATATGTTTGCACGTATAGGAGGATTAGGAGGAACTTGACGGAGGAACAAGGGGGAGAAGAAGGGCGGAAATGGTGGGGGAAAGGGAGAGAGGCAAACCATGAGAGACTCTTGAATGCTGACAAAAACTGAGGACTGATGGATGTGGGGGGGAGGGGGGGATGGGCATGGAGGAGGGCACTTTGGGGATGAGCACTGAGTGTTATGTGGAAACTAATTTGACAATAAACTATTTGTAAAAAAAAAAAAAAAAGAAAAAAGAAATCTTTCTCCTTTTATCTTGATGAGTCTACCTAAGGATTTACCACTTTTGTTTGTTTTCAAAGTTCCAGCTCTTAGTATAATTAATTTTTTTCTTTTCTCTTTTTTCTTCTTTCTTTCTCTTTCTCTTTTTCTTTTGTCAATATGTCATTTATCTCTCATCTGATCTTTTTTTATTTCTTTCATTCTACCCATCTTGGGCTTTGTTTATTCTCCTTATTCTATGTCTTTTAGGTGGTAAGGTTAGATTCTTAGAGTTCTTTCTTGTTCCTTGAGGTAGTCCTGTATCTCTATGTATTTCCCTCCTAGGACTGTTGTCACTCTATCCCAACGATTTTAAACTATTTTGTTTCCATTTTTATTTGTCTCTGTGTATTTTTTAAGTTCTTCTTTGGTTGCTCCATTAACCCATTGGTAGAATATCATGTTTAGCCTTTGCAAGTTTGTGTTTTTTTCCAGTTTCTTTCTGGTGGTTGATTTCTAGTTTCATAGCATTATGATTGCAAAATAAGCATGATATAATTTCAGTCTTAAATTTATTGAGATTTCTTTTGTGGTCTGACATGTGATCTATTGTGGAAAATGTTCCATGTGCATTTGAAAAAGAATGCGTATTGTGTTTTATGGGGTGGAACCTTCTGTATTTATCTGTTATGTCCATCTTGTCTAATGTGTCATTAAAAGATATTTTTTCTTTCTCTTTTTTTGCCTGAATTATCCACTGATGTAAGTGGGGTGTTAATGTCCCCTACTGTTACTACATTATCATCAATTTTTATCTTTAAGTCTATTAACATTTGCTTTATATATTTAGGTGCTCCGTTGTTTGGTGTGTCGATATTTATAATTGTATATCCTCTTATTAGATTGATTCCTGTATCATTATGCAATGCCCCCTTTGCCTTTTGTTACAGTCTTTGTTTTAAACTTTATTTGTTTAATATAATTATTGTTCACCTGTTTTGCTTTTTGGGTTTTTTTGGCTTCCATGTACATGATAAATATTTTTCCATCTCTTCCCTTTCGGTGTACATGTGTCGTTAGATCTGAGGTGAGTCTTTTGTAGTCAATATATAGAGAGGTCTTGTTTTTTCTTTTTTAATCCATTCCATCCCCATGTGTCTTTTTATGGGAGCCTTTAGGCCATTTACATTAAACTGTTGGTAGGTTAGTACTTATTGCCATTTCATTATTTCTTCTCCGGTTCTTTTGTTATTTTTCCCTGTTCCTGTCTTCTCTTCCTCTCTTTCTTTGAGATTAATGAGTTTCTATAGTGTTATATCTGGCATTCTTTCTCTTTATTTCTTGTGTATCTATCATATGTTTTGGGTTTGTGGATACCATGCAGCTCATATATATAACATCCTAAATATATAGTAGTCTGTATTACATTGATGGTCATTTAAGTTCAAACACATCCTTTAAAAAGCTTTTTTTTTTTTTTTGCTCCTTCCCCCACATATTTTGTATATGGTGACATATTTTACATCTTCTTATTCATAATTTTCTTGGGTCTAATTATGGCCATTTCTTTTCCACTTAAAGAAGTCCTTTTAACATTTATTGTAATGCTTAGTGATGATAAACTCTTTTCACTTTTGTTTATCTGAGGAACTATTTATCTCACCTTCAAATTTAAATGATGATCTTACCAACTAGAGTATTCTTGGTTGTAGAGGTTTTTTCCTCTCAGCTCTTTGAATACATCATGCCAGTCCCTACTGGTCTGCAAAGTTTCTGCTGTGATATTAACTGATAGCCTGATAAGATTTCCCTTGTAGGTAACTTTTTGCTTCTCACTTGCTGATTTTAAAATTCTCTCTTTATTTTTACACTTCGACATTTTAATTATTATGTGCAGACCTCCTTGAATTCATCAGGTTTGGAACTCACTTGAATCTGCATGTCTATATCCTTCCCTAGGCCAAGGAAGTTTTTTGGTATTATTTCTTCAGGTAATTTTCCTGCCCCTATCTCTCTCTTTTCCTTCTAGATTCCCTATAATGTGATTGTTTATTCTCATGATACTGTCCAAGAGATCCCTTATCCTATACTATTTTTTAAATTCTTTTTTTGTTGTTCATGTTTAGTGCTTTCCATTGTCTTGTCTTCAAGATCACTGATATACTCTTCTCCATCTGTTAATCTACTGTTGATTCCCTCTAGTGTTTTTTTTCTTAGTTTCAATTATTAAATTCTGTTTCTTTTTTATGTTTTCTATCTTTATTCAGGTTCTCAGTGACTTCTACTTTCCTCTCTAGCCCAGTGAGCACCTTATAATCATTATATTAAATTCTTTATCAGGTAAATGATCTAGCTTTGTTTCATCTAATTCCTTTTTTAAGGTTTTGTCTTGTATTTTCTTGTGGAGCATATTCCTTTCTTTGACTTTGTTTGACCTTTTGATTGACTTTCTGTGTTTGCTTCTATGGATTAGGTGAAACAGCTACTATTCCTAAACTTGAAGAAATGGTCTTGTAGTACAGTCATTCACTATGTGACCATGTGTACTTGGATTTTCACTGACTGGCTGGAGCAATGGCTGACATGGGCTTGGAGTCCCTGCACTCTGCATAGTTGGTGCCCTGGCAGGACAGCTAAAGCTGAAGTGAGAACAATTTGGGCCTGTCCCTGAGCTCTCCAACAGCAGGTACAAGCCAGGGTGTCCTGAGACTGTACACATAGATAGCACCTTGGCAGGATAACTGAAGGTGAAGTGTCATAATCTTTACCTTGTTTAATATGTTCCTTTATCTGATTCAGAAATCTCCTTTAATACTGTTGTGCAGCCTTAGTTATTAGGAAACTAAAAACCACAATTTGATATGGACCAGTAGTCTTGTACAAGGAAGAAACAATCATATGAACGTAAAACTTGTGTTTATTCAGAAGCTTTGCTATAAATAGCCTTTCTCTATCAGGAAAAGGAAGATAGAAAATATTTATAACTCCATATACTTGAAAATCAATAATTACCTTACTTATTAGGCTAAGTCAAAGGTCCTAAATAAGATGAATTGTCTCTGCTTTGTGCATAATCATAAATTACAGATCCTTATATTTTTTACCAAGATCAACTGCATAATTTGTGTGGCCAAATATAAAATGACAGTATGGGGTCCTCCATTCAAAAAGCAGGAAAAGAGTGCCTGGTTGGTTAAGTTGGTAAAGCATCTGACTTCCACTCAGGTCATGATCTTACAGTCCATGAGTTTGAGCCCCACGTTGGGCTCTAAGGTAATAGCTCAGAGCCCGGAGCCTGCTTCAGATGTTGTGTCTCCCTCTCTCTCTTTGCCCCTCCCCCGCTCGTGTTCTGTCTCTCTCTCAATCTCAAAAATAAAAAAAAATATTAAAAAATTGTTAAAACAGGAAAATGTGATATGAAAGTTATAAAAATATAAAATATTTTCCTTTTTCCCCAAGGCTCTTTGTTGACCTAACGTGGAGGTTTTGTGGGTTTTTTGTTTTTTAAAATTTAAGTACAAGTTAGTTAACATATAGTGTAATAATGATTTCAGAAATAGAATTTAGTGACTCATCACTTACATGTAATGCCAGTGCTCATCCTAACAAGTACCCTCCTTTGCTCCTCACCCATTTAGCCCTTCCCCCACCCAACACCCCACCAACAACCCTCAGTCTGTTCTATGTATTTAAGAGTCTCTTATGATTTGTCTTCCGCTCTGTTTTTATATTATTTTTGCTTCCCTTCCCTTATGTTCATATGTTTTATATCTTAAATTCCACATATGAGAGAAATCATGTTTATCTTTCTCTGACTGACTTATTTTGCTTAGTATAATACACTCTAGTTTCATCCACAGAGTGCAAATGGCAAGATTTCATTCTTTTTGATTGATGAATAGCATTCCATTGTGTGTATGTGTATACATACATATACGTACCACATCTTCTTTATCCATTCATCATTTGATGGGCATTTGGGCTCTTTCTTTTGGCTATTGTTTATAGTGCTGCTATAAACATTGGGGTGCATGTGCCCCTTCAAGTCAACACTCCTGTATCCTTTGGACAAATATCTAGTAGTTCAATTGCTGGGTTGTAGGGTGGTTCTATTTTTAATTTTTTGAGGAACCTCCATACTGTTTTCCAGAGAGTGGCTGCACCAGTTTGCATTCCCACCAGTAGTGCAATAACATGGAGTTTTTATTTACTATTTAATTACATGCTTTCTGGGCGATGGCAATACTTATGGCCAAATGCAGACCCTCACGGGCACTTAAAGGGGTTGTGATCTGGCCCACAGGGTTGCCCACCAGCTGCCAGGCTCCTCAGCCACCCAGTCCCATCAGTACATCTTGAGACTGTTTCCGCCTTTCAGTGGTCTTGCAAGGTTGTTGAAAATATTTTGGCTACAGTTGTATGAGTTTACGTCCGTTTGAGTTTATGTCTGTTGTATCGATACATGTGGATTATGTCAATACAGCACAAAACAGTGTTTTTACTGTAGCTTTACTGCTGATTTTAAAATCAGGAAGTGTGAGTCTTCCAAATTTGTTCTCCTTTTCAAGATTGTTTTGACCTTTAGGGATCCCTTGTAACTCCATATGAATATAAGGATTTCCTTTTCCATTTCTTCAAAAAGGCTCATTGGAATTTTTATAGGAAGTGCATTGAATATGTAGATTGTTTTCAATAATAATAAGATTATAACAGTATTAAGTCTTCCAGTTCATGAACACAGACGTCTTTCCATGTATTTAGAAATTTACTTAAATTTCTTTTAGCAATGTTTTGTAGTTTTCAGTGCATAAATCTTTTACCACCTTTTTCCAGGTTATTTTGTTCCTTTATACGCTGTTGTAAATGGACTGTTTACATAACAGAAGTATTGCTGAATTTATTAGCTCTAGTAGCCTTTTTTGCTTGTGGATTTTTTGTATTTTCTAAATATAGGATCATATCAACTGGAAATAGAGATAGTTTCGCTTCTTTCTTTCCAGTGTGGATGCCTTTATTTGTTGTTCTTGCCTAATTGCTCTTGCTAAAACTTCCAAGATAATGTTTAATAGCAGGCATCCTTGTTTTGTTCCTGTTCTTAGAGAAAAGCTTTCATTCTTTCCTCATAGAGTATGATGTGTGCTGTAAGTTTTCTATAAGTGCCACTTAATTGTGTTGATGAAGTGCCCCTTTAGCTTTTGATTTAGTTTAGTCTTCTTTTTCCACTTCCTTTATTAGGTTATTGATCTTGGCTTATATTTTAAATGTAGGCTTTCTACTAGTGCTTTATCTATATGGTTTTTGGATCCTCTAAGTAAGTTGATATTTTTCTTTGATTCCTCACTGGAGATCAGACAGCCCCTGGAGTAGCTTGGAAGTGACAGTACCAAAAGAGGAGCTGTGGGCTAGGCTGTCAGCAAGTCACAGAGTCCTATCTGACACTGGAAGAAAGTCTCTGCTTCTAGAACCTTCAGCAGCCATCCTGTTTACATAGTAGAGAGAACTCCGCCAACCTACCTGATCAAATTTCCCTGTAGCTTCTCAAATACTATGCAAATCTATACACCTTCTAAAGATCGTCACATGGATCTTCATGTGTAAAAATGTGTAAGTGTTTTATCTGATTATTGCTTTTTCTTTTTCCTAATGGTCTACAAGACTTTGTCCATTCAAAGCAGGAAAAATTCAGTCTAGCACTCTTCATCTAGACCTGAAAGAGCTTGAAGCTTCTTCAAGCTTCCCCTTTTTCCACACCTCCACCTATCAACCTAGTGGTTGCTGATGCAGAGAAATTAGTTACCTGTACTGGAGTAAAGAATATAGGGGGCCAGAAATGTGTTTTAGCTACCATTTTCCCAGTCATTTAAAAATGTATATTTTGATAATATTTTTCTTATATCTGAAGGACAGTTTTGTCATGTCACGCAATCTCCCATTTTATATTTGAATGCATTTTAGAAGTTTAGATGGGAAATATAATCAATAAACAGAAATTTCATATATAATAACTTTTCAAGTATTCTTTTCTTATATAAATAGTATCATCATGCTTCATAAAAGGATATTAGTTTCATTTGCTCCATAAAAACAATGAATTGAGGGTTGTTGGTTTTTTTGTTTTGTTTTGTTTTGTTTTGCTATAGTTAAATTACTTCTCTCAATCTATGGGTAAACAAGCATACTATGCTTTGGAAGACCAATTCCAAAAATAGTATTAAGAAGTGTAAAATAGAACTAGCATATTTTCTGCATGCAAAATGCAAAGATTTACCTCTTTGTTTTCTGAAAATAAAAAAAGCCACAGAAAATAATTAAAGTGAAACTTCAGAATAAATATTAGTCAAAAATTTACCAGGGGCGCCTGGGTGGCTCAGTAGGCTAAGCGTCGGACTTCAGCTCAGGTCATGATCTCACCGCTGGTGGGTTCAAGTGCGACGTTGTGCTCTGTGCTGAGAGCTCAGAACCTGGAGCCTGATCCGGATTCTGTATCTCCTTCTGTCTGTGCCTCTCCCCCACTCTCACTCTGTCTCTCTCTCAAAAATGAATAAATGTTAAAAAAGTTTTTTTTTAATTTACCCAAAGTCATCAGAACCAGTTACTGTAACTTAAATATATATTGTCTTGGGATCTTAATAATCTTTGTAAGTCAAATAGTTCTCAAATGGCATTTATTTTTTAGTAAGTAACAATAAATGGTTGGCTGAAAGTCCTCTCTCCCTGAGCTATTTTTATTTTTATTTTTTGCTTTTTTATTATTTTATTTTATTTTTACAAATAGTTTATTGTCAAATTAGTTTCCACATAACACGCAGTGCTCATCCCCACAAGTGCCCTCCTCCATGCCCACCCCCCCTCCCCCCCACATCCATCAGTCCTCAGTTTTTGTCAGCATTCTCATGGTTTGCCTCTCTCCCTTTCCCCCACCATTTCCCCCCTTCTTCTCCCCCTTGTTCCTCAGTTAAGTTCCTCCTAATCCTCCTATATGTGCAAACATAAGATATTTGTCCTTCTCTGCCTATTTAAAAATTATTATTTAAAAATAGCCTGAGCTATTTTTAAAGCTGTTAGAAAAAACACTGCATGTTCTTCAAAAAAAAAAAAAATCTATTGCAAAGGATAATTTTTTTTTCTAAAAATGTTTCTTTCTGGTTTTCTAGCTCTTAATTATAAACAAGAAGTTAATGTGTCAACTCTCTCTGTTTTAACCTACAGACTCCCACATTGAGCTCTGTGCTGACAGTGGAGAGCCTGCTTGGTTCTCTCTGTCTCTGTCTCTCTCTCTCTCTCTCTCTGCCCTTCCCCTGCTCACACAGCCTCTCTCAAAATAAATAATTAAACTTTAAAAAATGTTTTAATTAAAAAAAATTCCTAACAATTTTACCCACGTCATTATAAGAATGCAGAAGCCACACATTTGTCACCTTCATCTAATAAAATGTTTCACCAGCTAAAGATAGATAGATAGGTAGCAATTTAGAAGTTGCCACAGGTTGTAGTAGGTTTTTATTTGTACTTTGTTGGACTGTCTTAGAGTTTTCAAATACTTGGTTTTTTTTTTTTAAGATGTTCATCTTTTGACAAAGAAGAGAAGCAAAACTATTTGTTAATTATATTGGTAACCCACAGTAAGAAATAAGTGGGAAATTTTACTTGTATAGTTTTATAATGTGCAAAGTTACCTGAATCTAAATTTTAAAATAAAAAGACAGTCTTAGTTATAACAAACTCTGTCATCACCTACATGTACTTAACAGCCTTAAAAAAAAAATCAGTTTTAATTCCTAATGAATTGCTTGCCAATACTAAAAATTGTAATGGTATTACTCTAAATCTACTTGCTGTTTTTCTTCATTTATGACACTATTAGGTAATATATTCCAATTGCACTTGGAAATGCAATTGTGGCCGAAAATTCCAGTGTGCTACTAGTGCTGCATTTTACAGTGAACGTAGGAGAGCCAACTGCACAGAATTCCAATTTCAACCACAATTTCCCTGAATTGTGTATCAGCTAATCATTCCATAGGTACTCATAATACATCATTTACTTTATTTTTATAACAAATGTAATATTTATTCACAGTGGGAATTTCAGAAAACAAAAAATTATAAAGAATTTATGGTATTCATCTGTAAACCTACCACTAACTTTACATTTCAGTGTATATCTCTTCATTAATATATGCATATAGCCCACTAAATTGGGCCACATATATCTTACAGGATTTTTAAAAATACTACTGCTTTATATATCATTTATTAATTTTTTAAGTTTATTTATTTTAGAGAGAGAGCAGGGTAGGGGCAGAGAGAGAGGGAAAGAGAGAATCCGAAGCAAGTTCTGTGCTGTAAGCCCCGAAGCAGGACTTGAACCCACAAACTATGAGATCATGACTTGAGCTGAAAAGAGTCAGATGCTAACTGACCAAGCACCCTCTTGGTATATTTTTAAATTGAACTTTCACATGGGTATAACAGTAATTATACTAGCTTTCCATGCCCAGAATAATAAATTCATTTCTTACAGATATCCACACTACTCCTTGAATTTTGCTTAGGTATTTTTAGGTATATATTTATTCTTTTAAGTAATTGGAAAGAAATTAGTATGTTAGTGACTTACACTCATAATAGATGTAACCTTTAAAGTTGTTTTTTAATTAATAGACTCCAATTTTAAGAATGTTAAGAGCCCATGAACCAGCTGGGTTGAACTATTATATACAGAAGGCTGTTTTAGTTTTCAAAGATACATTTAGGTATTTGTAAATGATTAAAAGTATTTAAGACCTCAGTAGCATATAAAAGTTAAAAAGTACCATTCATGGGGCGCCTGGGTGGTTCAGTCAGCTGGGTGTCCGACTTTGACTCAGGTCACCATCTCATGGTTCGTGGGTTCAAGCCTCACCCCGGGCTCTGTGCTGACAGCTGGCTCAGAGCCTAGAGCCTGTTTTGGATTCTGTGTCTCTCTCTCTCTCTCTGACCCTCTCCTGCTCATGCTGTCTCTCTCTCGCTTGGAAATAAATAAAACATAACGAAAAAATTTTTAAAAAGTACCATTCATAAGTAGATAGTAATTTTTTTGTTTTGCATCTAGTTTATTCAAACACTTCTTTTTATAAAAAGTATTTAAAAATTAACCATAAATCCATTAAAGCTGACCTAAAGCTTCTCTTCATCCTCACTGCCTAACACCAAAAATTATCGCTGCCCCTACTGTTTCTGTTTTTATTGCTAAAATTGATAAGAAAATCCTCTTTCTGCTTTACTCTATCACTCTTCAATAGCTTGGGAAAGTTAATGTATATTTTAGTGATCTCCAAAATAAAGCTCAGCAAATACTGAAAAAGCAAAAAAATCTAGGCCTTAGTGCTTGGTCATCATTTAAATAAAAGACTCTAAAAATGAGTCTATACAAATTAAAGTGAGGAGAGTTTTACAACATATGAAGATGTTATAGTGGATACCCAGATCTCTCTTTTTCACATTGGCCTGAATTTCTCTCCATTCATATATTTAAAATAATGCCTTTAGCCATCTGCCCTTTAATCTCCAGATAATGTCTTAGATGACTGTTACGGCTGATCCTTAAGCGCCCTGCATTCTCATTAGCAACCTAAATGCATTATGATTCAACACATCTACTACCAGTATATCCTTGGTGTTCAATCTATTTATTGGTGCCAGATATTAGGAAAAACATTTATGGCCCAGATGGTTTCTTTAAGTATGGATTCGCTGGGATTATCACAGGTCACAATCTGCAAGTGTTCAGAGGATGGGGCTACAAAAGACAATCACCTCCAAATGGGAAGTGAGGTTCTCATTTGCAGACTTCTTCCATCCTTGTTGATAAGAATAAAGCTAAACTGAGTGGCAAGGTGAAAACTGTTTCACTGGGGAAAGAATTAGCATATGTAAGGTTTTACAAAACTGAGCTCAGCTTGATATATTGCATCATCTTTACCATGATTCCATTGTTTTTCATGAGGTTAGTAGTTTTTTCAATTCTGTATATCAGATGAGTTAGTCTTTACTACATTATCCCTGTGACTTCATAGAGACCAAAGCTACATGGGTGGAGGGATCCCAACACTATAAACACAGATTTATTCTTCTCATATCTTAAATTGCTATAGTTTTGAACTGAGAATAAATGAGTTTATACTATTTCCTGAAGGCTAGTGTGAGGTCTATCACTTCTTACTACATATTCAGGCAGTGAGATATGGAGGAAAGTAGAAGTGATGAAAAGAGGAAAATAACATGGAGGAAAAGAACTATGGGACTGTTCAGAAGAAATCCTGAATATAAAATACCTTTGTTTTCTTAGCCCACTCAAACCTCCATGAGCATCGCCTTGTATATGTAGTTTCTTTGTGCATATACTCACATAATACTCTATCTCTTTCACTTTGCATGAATCCAGTGCAAGCTATTTAAAGATCACAAATATGTCCTAATTGGAGTGCCCCCCCCCAAAAGGTATCAGTAAATCAGACTGCTGCTAATCTAGCCCTCCCAGTGCAGTTGAAATGCCCTAGGATGCATAAGGGTATTGAAAAATATCAACCCTGGAGAACAAGATTTATCACCCCTGTCAAATAACACTCAAACTGATGAATTCTGACATTCACCTCGATATAAGTTAGAATCCACTTATTATTTAATTAGCCAATCTATGTAACTTTTGCCATTAAGTCTGACAACATATGCAGCCCTTCTTTCTACTTATATTATTGTGTAACCTAACATGGATTAAAAAGGAATTTAAAATTGAGAGTTCAGTCTTCAAAGTCACGTATTCTTTGACCTGTAGCTTGGCAATATGAGTTTCTGTGAAAAACTAAACCCTGTTGTAGCATTATAAGGTCTGGTGGCACTTTTAAAATGCAAATTCTTGATATCATATTGAGAATTATTTCTAGAAAAGAGTAGCTTATGAGTATATATTGGTTTATAAGGTTTATCTGAAATGTTATTATTTAAATAGTCTTTGTCTTGAGTATTTACTTGTATTTATCAATGAACTGAGCCGTATCTTCTACGTCTATGAAAATGGTAAAGTTTAGAGAATTGAAAATCCTTCTAAAAAAGAAAAAGAAAATTGTACTATTTCCACATCTTGTTTAGTTGATGAAACCAGATCTCTAAGTTTAAAGGGGAAGTGGATTCCATGCAAGGTACTACCCCCTTGCCAATAAACTTTCCTTAAAAAAAAATCAGAACAAAATTTTCGTGTCTAAAAACGTTTCCATGTTATAGTAGCTGCTGTTTTGTTAAACTAGCATCCTGCCCCACATTACATTATCCTACACAATATCCCATTCTTTTGTGAAATTTCTCCTTCCGCAATCCATACATATGTTTCTAGTGGAGACTGCCATTAGTATACCGCTTCCCTTACTAAAAGTGGGATGGGGCCCTGATTCATACTGAGCTGAACATACATCTCTATCTCTGAAGCTGCAAGGATTGTTGCAACACCAAGTGGGTGACTCAAGCTGAACTAGAGGACTTCTTAGTAGTATCTAGTGGGAGATAGTCGCGATCTCATTGCTTTTTGAGCTATAAAGATGGAAGTTTTGTAGTCTGGAGCAGTCTATAGCTATGTTTCCAATTAGGGGGAAAATTCATCTGAAATTGAAAAAAGAATGTCTGATATGCAGAAAGAAACATAGAGAAGACATAGTGAGAAAAATAAACCTGACTGGGTTAAGTCCCCAAATCCTATCATCTCTAAGTCCAATTCTACACTTGTATTTGCTGTGGATTTGTTACATGAGACAAAAAATTCTTCATATTTGCTTTAGTTGAGTTTTGTCACTTGAAATTATAAGGGTTCTAAATAACTAAATAAGAACTCTGAGTCCTGCAATACATGGAGGTCTTAATTTTCAGGAAGCCTAGCAGCCTCTAATAAACCTTAAAAATTTTAAGAGGAAAGACAAACTTGCATCTAAGCACATATCATATGCAATACATATAGGATACATAGTGTTATATACTGTCTGTAATGATCTATCTGTCTCAAAGAAGTGGCATTTATGAAGATGTTCAGATCATGAGGATGGCTCACATAACTTAAATCATGTTTCTTCTACATCTGAGCTCTGTGATGTAGGCAATTTAAATAAACCCTTGAGCCTCAATTTTCTCATATGTGAAATAGAGGTAATAATACATATCTCATAGGATGCATTCAGGTCCGACTCATACAAGTACTCAAAAATGGTATCTTGAAATCAATGACTATTTATCTCAGCTACCATAGTTTAGGCCCTTAAAACAGACAGAACCAAGATGTCCTAATCAATTATTTTATGAAACATAATGAGAAAAAAGAAACTACTAATGTAAAACATTTACTGGATATTTACTTTCTACAAAGATGAAAAAGGTTTAGAGCCTTCCCTCATATTGATTACAGTTTTATGGGACCATCTTGTGGAATTCTGCATAGTAGAAAAGTTACTGGTGTACAGGGAAGGAACACACAATAAAGCATTTTTGTGTCTAGAAATTCACCATGCCAGAGGCATGTAAGTTTCTCTAGACTAAGTTTAGAGCATAAGCTGCTCACCAGAAACCACAAAAGCTAGAAGACAAAAGAATTATGTCTTCAAAGTATTGAGAAACAAGCAAAAAATCAAATCTAGAATTATGTCTTCATTGAAAATAACAAACAGAGAAGATCTGAGAAATTTGTCATTAGAAGATTAGTATGGCCTGAAATATTAGTTCTTTAGGCAGAAGGAAATTGACACCACATAGAAAACTTAGACCTAAACATGAAAATAGCACCAGAAACAGTAAATATGTGGGTAAATATATAAAAGACTTTCTTCTTATGTTTTCTTAAAGGGCAATTGTCTGTTCTAAGTATATTGTCTGTTTTTTCACATGTTTAGAAGTAGAACGTGTTAAAAAATAGTTCCAAAGACAGAAGAGAAAAAAAAAGAAGTATACTGTTTTAAGGTTTGTATAAGTGATATAATTTGAAGAAAGATGGTGATAAGTATAAATTGGATATAATAAATTTTAGCGCAAATGCTAAAAAAAGTCATATAGGTAATAAGCCAATAACACAGACAAAATAAAATATTAACAAATGCTTAATTCAAAAAGACAGGGAAAAGAAAGGAAAATAAACCAAGAGCAAGAACAAATGGAAGAAATAGACAAGATGGAAGATTTAAACAAGCGTACTGATAATAACATTAAATGTAAATGATCTGAACAAAGTATAAATGATCTGAAAACAAAAGACAAGAGTGCCATCCAAATAAAAAGTCAAGATACAGCTGATTGTTATCTATAAGAAACCTATTTTAAATATAAAGATACAAATAGTTTAAAGGGATGTGGAAATACTATACTGTACTATACTATAATATATAATTATAATATACTATACTGTGGAAATACTATAATATAATACAGATACCATAAAATACTAAGTAAGTATAAGAAAGCTGGAAGAGACTTTAGAACTAGGGATTTTACCAGTGATAACATTTGATAATGATCAGTAGTTCACTAGCCAAGACAATAAAGCATTTCTAAATGTCTATATATCTAATAACAGCTTTAGAACACATAAAACACAAACCGATCAATCTGAAAGGAGAAATAGAGAAGTCCACAATTTTACTTGGCTATTTTACCACCCATTTCCCAGTAATTGACAAAACAGAGAGAATATTAGTCATAATATAGAAGACTCAAACAGTACTAACCTCAGTTAATTGATGTAAATAAAACATTATGCCCATCAATTGTGGAGTGCATATGTAACATTCTTTTCAAGTGCATATGTAACATTCATTGAGGGAAGGCATATTGTGAACCAGTTTAAACCATACTGTTGAGTTAAATTAGGGATGAATAACAGAAAGATATCTAGAAAATCCCCAAGTATTTGGCAACTAACAGACTTCTGTATAACTTATGGACCAAAGAAGAAATGACTAGAAATATAATGATAAGAAAATATTTTTCAATCATTCATATATATATCATAGCTCCTATGATATATTAGATGTTAGCTTCTGGGTATGCATCATGTTGAAAGTAGCCTGTAATTTCAAGGACTAATGATCTTGTGGAGACAATTATATGAAACAAATGTTTAGAGTGCTTTTTTGTTTACAAAAGTCAATTTTTTTTAATCTTCCAGTCTCTAAGACTTCACCATCCCTCTTCATCTATAGTGAAACATTGCAAAGTATTTCTCAAGTGTTTATTGGTAGATGTTTAATGTTTTATACCAGGAACTGTGTGATGTTGATTTTAGTTACTGCTATTGTAAATGGGATTACATCAGATTGCTTAACCAGTTATTTAGGAATATATGAGAACATTGTTGATTTTATGTTTATTTTGTTACAAACTCTGCTTTGGGTTTACCGATTATTTTTGTTTGTTTTTTTATTTTTTACTTTGACAGTTTATTTCAGTGTTACAAGTTAATTATCACAAAAAAAACATAATCTTTAGCAAGTAAATTGTGCCAGGTGTGTGTGTGTGTGTGTGTGTGTGTGTGTGTGTTTCTTTTAATTCTCAAGTTAGCTGACATAGAATGTAGTCTTGGCTTCAGGAATAGATTTCCATGATTCATCACTTACATATGACACCCAGTGCTCATCCCAACCAGTGCCCTCCTAATGTCCATCACCCAGTTAGTCCACACCACCCACCCATCTCCCCTCCAGCTACCCTCAGTTTGTTCTCTGTATTTAAGAATCTTTTATGGTTTGCCTCCCTCTGCTTTTATCTTATTTTTCCTTCTTTTCCCCTACATTCATCAGTTGAGTTTCTCAAATTCCACATATGAGTGAAATCATATGATATCTCTTTGACTTATTTTGCTTAGCGTAATACACTCTACTTCCATCCACATTGGCAAGACTTCATTCTCTTTGCATATGGCAAGATTTCATTCTTTTAGATCAACGAGTAATATTCCATTGTGTATATGTATCACATTTTCTTTATCTATTCATCAGTCGATGGGCATTTGGACTCTTTCTATACTTTGTTCTTGATAGTACTGCTATAAACATTGGGGTGCATGTGCCCCTTCAAATCAGCACTCCTGTATCCTTTGGATAAATTCCTAGTAGTGCAATTGCCAGGTCATAGAGTAAGTCTATTTTTAACTTTTTGAAGACTTTCCATGCTGTTTTTCAGAGTGGCTGCACCAGTTTGCATGCTCTGGAGAAAGTCACGCACTTTTGAAAACTCCAGTCTTTGGCTCCTAAAGCTGTTTGCCAAATAGAAACTGGCACTCTGCATATTTCTCATTCCCCAGTTATGGTCTAGGGAGGTTTTTCTCTTGTATCAACACAATGCTACCCGTCCACAGCCTGTCTTGCCCTTTTATCTCTCCACATAAGGGTTTCCCTCCCTTCTGTGCCTGTGCCACCATTTTATCTCCCCCAGTTTGCATACATGCACCCCTGTCCTGCCAAGTTGTCTCCCTCACTCTGCAGATTGGTTTCTTGGGTGTTCCAAGTGATCTCTGTTTGAGAGACTAGGGAAATCTTGGTTCCTCTACCTCTCTGCCATCTTAACTCCTGCAAAAGGAAGGAAATTCTAACACATGCCACAACACGGATGAACTCAAACTCAGATGTTCCTTCCTCTCTAGGCCACTCAAAGACCACATCACAGTAAACAGGTAGAGGGTTGGCCCAGCTTAAGGCTACCGCTAGTGCAGGTGTGAACAGCTGTATTGATTATACATCAATCTTTACCCTATAAAGGGGCAAAACTGTGTTGGCCTTGGCCTTCAGCACCACCGCAGTGGATATAGGAGATGGTAGAGCACCACAACAGTGGCTCTTTAGTTTTAGTGGGTATTAGAAACTTCCAGAGAGCTGAAGTAAAGTGTAGACAGTAGATGCTCACTCAGCACATGATCTGATTTAGTAGGACCTGGGTAGAGTATCACTTGTTCTCACACTGTGAGTTCTTGGCTTACACTTTAATGCTAATCAATGGAGATAGGATAAAATGTGACACACTATATCAGCTATTCATTTTTGTATATTTAAGACAGCACAAGAAGAGTCTCAAATATGCAAGGATTCAAGAGAGAGAAAATTCACTAGCTATATTTGAAGATAAAATCCATCCAATTAAAGGACAGGTCCAAATAAAGAACTCAGGAATGAAGAACCATGATCTCCTCTGCTATTCTTTTATTACTGAAAATAATTGACATACAACATTATTTCAGGTGTACAACATATTGATTCAACAATTCTATATGCTACTCACTGCTCACAAGTGTAGTTACCATTTGTCACTATACAATGTTATTGCAATATTATTGACTCTATTCCTTATCCATGACATATTTATTTTAAAATTGTTAAGTTTGTACATCTTAATCCCCTTAATCTATTTGATCCATCCTCCAACCAATCTCCCCTCTGGCAACCACCAATTCTCTATTACTTAAGAGACTGCTTTTTTCTCTGTTTGGTTTTTAGAGTCCACATCTAAATGAAATCATGTGGCATTTGTCATTCTCTGACTTGTTTCATTTGGCATTATGCTCTCTAGGTCCATCCATGTTGTCGCAGTTGGCAAGATCTCACTTTTCTAGGGCTGAGTAATATTCCAGGGCATTTTTGTAACTCCTGTATCCATTTATCTGTTAATGGACACTTAGATTGTTTCCAATTCTTAGCTATTGTAAATAATGTGGCAATAAACATAGGGGTGCATATATCTTTTTGAGTTGGTACTTTTGTTTTCTTTAATACCTAAAATTACTGAATCATAGGGTATTTCTATTTTTCATTTTTTGAGCAAAGTCCATACTGTTTTTGTAGTGGTTGTACCAGTTTCCTTTCCTCCCAGTGGTTCTGTGTTCTCTTTAAACCACATTCTCACTAACAGTTGTTATTTTGGGTCTTTTTAATACTAGCCATTTTGATTGGTGAGAGATGACATCTCACAGTAGTTTTGATTTGTGTTTGATCATTAGTGATGTTGAACATCTTTTCATGTGGTCATTGGCCATCTGTAGGTATCTGAAAAATATCTGTTCAAGTCCTTTGCCCATTTTTAAATTGGATTAATTGTTTCTCTTTTTTTTTTTTTTTTAGTGTGGTCATATATAAAATCCTTATATTTTTAGATACTAATTCTTTATCAGATATATCATTTCAGTATATATGCTGCCGAAGCGAGCACCACCAGATATATCATTTCAAATATCGTCTTCATGCGGTAGATTGCTTTTTCATTTTGTTGTTTTCCTTTGCTTTGCAAAAGCTTTTTATTCTATGTAGTCCCAATAGTTTATTTCTGCTTTCATAACATATTTATGAATATGTCTCCTCAGGATAATGGCCAAGTGATTACTGCCTATGTTTTCTTTTTACGAGTTTAATGGCTTCAGGTCTCACATTTAGGTCCTGATTCCATTCTAAATTTATTTTTGTGTATGGTGTTAGAAAGTAGTTCGATTTCATTCTTTTACATGTAGCTGTCCAGTTTCCCTAACACCATTTATTGAAAAGACTGTCTTGGGGCGCCTGGGTGGCTTAGTCGGTTAAGCGTCCGACTTTCACTTAGGTCATGATCTCGCAGTTCGTGGGTTCGAGCCCCGCGTCGGGCTCTATGCTGACTGCCAGCTCAGAGCCTGGAGCCTGTTTCAGAGTCTGACTCCCTCTCTCTCTCTGACCCTCCCCTGCTCACGCTGTCTCTCTCTCTCCTAGAAATAAATAAAACATTTAAAAAAAAAAAAAAAAGAAGAGACTGTCTTTTGTCCATTGTATATTCTTCTTCCTTATAGATTAGGTGACTATATAGGTGCGCGTTTATTTCTTGACTCTCTCTCCCATCCCACTGATCTGTTTCTATTTTTGTCCCAGCACTATACTGTTTGGATTACTACAGTTTGGTAGCATATCTCAAAATCTGGGATCATGATACCTCCAGCTTTTTTTCTTCTTCAATATTGCTTTGGCTACTGGGGTCTTTTGTGGATCCAGACAAAATTTGGAATTATTTGTTCTAGTTCTATGAAAGACACTTTTGTAATTTTGATAGGGATTACATTGAATCTGTAGACTGCTATGAGTAGTAGAGACATTTTAATAGTATTTGACCAATCCATGAGTGTGGAATATATTTGCATTTACTTGTGTGGTCTTCAGCTTCTATCATCGATTTCTTCTATTTTTCAGAGTGTTGGTTTATCACTTCTAGGCTAAAAAATGTTCTGAGGAATTTTATTTTTGGTGCAATTGTAATTAGGGTTGTTTTCTTAATTCCTGCTTCTGCTACCTTGTTATTAGTGAGTAGAAGTACAGTCAATTTCTGTATTTAATTTTATGCCTTGCAACTCTACTGAATACATTCATCAGTTCTAACAGTATTTTGGTGGAGTCTTTAGGGTTTTCTTAGTATATTATCAGGTCATCTGACAATTTTACTTGTTCCATACCAATTTGGGTACCTTTTTTTTCTTGTCTAATTGCTGCAGCTAGGACTTTGAGTATGATGTTGAATAAAAGTGGTGAGAAAGGATATCCTTTACTTGCTCCTAATCTTAGAGGAAGAGCTTCCAGTTTTTCACTATTGTGTATGGTGTTAGCTTTGGGTTTATTATACTGAGGTATGTTCGCTCTGAACCTACTTTTTTGAGAGTTTTCATCATAAATGAATGTTGTATTTTGTTGAATACTTTTTCTTCACCTACTGAGATGATCACATGGTTTTTATCCTTTCTCTTATTGATAGGATATATCACATTGATTGATTTGAAAATACTGAACCACCCTTGCACCCCTGAAATAAATCCCACTTGATTGTGGTGAATGATATTTTTAATGTATTATTGAATTTGGTTTGCAAATATTGGGGCTTTTTGCTTCTATCTTTATCAGAAATTTTGGCCTGTTCCTTTTTTTCTTGTGGTGTGTTTGTCTGGTTTTGGTATCAGGGTAATGGTAGGCTCATAGAATTAATTTGAAAGTTCTCCTTCTTCTTCTGTTGTTTGAAATAGTTTGAGAAAATAGGTATTAATTTTTCCTTAATGTTTGTTAATTTAACTGTGAAGCCTTTGGTTTTGGACTTCTGTGTATGGGGAGTTTTTTGATTATCAGTTCAATTTCATTACTAGCAATTGGTCCATTCAAATTTTCTATTTCTTCCTGTTTGGTTTTTTAAACTTGTATGTTTCTGGGAATTTATCTATTTCTTCTGAGTGATTCAATTTGTTGGAATATAATTTTTCATAGTATTGTTTTCTAATTCTTTGTATTTCTGTAGTGTTGGCTATCATTTCTCCTCCATTTTTTATTTTGAGTTCTCTCTCTTTTTCTTGATAAGTCAGGTAAAGGTTTATCAATTTTGTTTATCTTTTCAAAGAACCAGTTCCTGGTTTCATTGATCTTATCCATTGTTTTTTAGCTTCTATCTTATTTATTTCTACTCGAATTCTTATTATTTCCTTCCTTCTATTCATCTTGGGCTTTGTTCCTTTTTTCTTTTTCCTGTCTCCTTTAGGTATAAGTTTAGGTTTCTATTTGAAGTTTTTCTTGTTTCTTGAGGTAGGCCTTTATCCCCCTAAACTTCCCTTTTAGAACTGCTTTGCACCATCCCAAAGATTTTGGACCACTGTGTTTTCATTTTCATTTGTATCCATGCATTATTGATAATCTTCACTGACTCTTTGTTTAGTAGCATGTTGTTTAGCCTACATTTGTTTGTATTTTTTCCAGTTTTTTTTTTGTAATTGATTTCTAGTTTCATACTACTATGGGAAAAAATGTCTGATATGATATCAATGTTTTTAAATTTATTGAGATTTGTTTTGTGATTGTGATGTATCATAGAGAATGTTCTATGTAAACTGGAAAATAATTTGTATGCTACTGATTTTTGGATGGAATATTTTGTGTGTGTATCTGTTAGATCCATCTAGTCTATGTGTCATTCAAAGCCACTGTTTTCTCATTGATTTTATGTCTGGATAACTTACATATTGATAGAAGTGGGGGGTTAAATTCCCCTACTAGTATTGTATTACTGTGAATTTCTCCCTTTAAGTCTGTTATTATTTGTTTTATGTATTTAGGAGTATTTATGCTGTGCGCATAGATATTTGTAACTGATATATTTTCTTATAGGATTGATCCCTTCTGAAGTCCAATTTGTCTGATATAAGTATTGCTATCTGGATTTTTTTGTCGCTTCCATTTGCATGGTAAACATTTAATCTCTTCTCTTACAGTCTATGTATATCTTTAGATCAGAAGTGAATCTCTTTTAGGCAGCTTATAGATTTTTTTTAAATCCATTCAGTCACACTATCTCTTTTAATTGCAGCATTTAGTGCATTTACATTTAAAGTAATTATTGATAGTTATGTACTTTCTATCATTTTCTTAAAAATTTTTTGGTTCTTTTTGTAGTTCTTTTCTAGTCTTGGAGTTTGATGGCTTTCCTTAGTGTTATGATTGGATTCCTTTCTCTTTATTTTTGTGTATCTATTATAGGTGTTTTTTTTTTTATTTGTGGTTCCCTTTGGGTTCATATATAACATCCTATATGTATAGCAGTCTATATTAAGTGATGATCACAGTCCAAACATATCCTAAAAGTACTGAATTTTTTTACTTTCCTCTCCACATTTTATATGATGTCCTATTTCATATATTTTTATTATTTTGTATTCTTTGCCTAATTTTTGTAGATATAATTGATTTTACCACTTTTGTGTTTTAACTTCCATACTGACTTTATAAGTAATTAATATTTACTATTTGCTTTTACCTGTGAAATTTTTTTCTTCCCTAATTTTCTTATTGCTAGTTATGGCCTTTTCTTTACATTTAAAGAATTCCCTTTAACATTTCTCATAAGTCTAGTTTTGTGGTGATAAATTCTTGTTAACTTTAGTTTGTCTGAGAAACTTTTTATCTGTCCACCTATTCTGAATAATAGGCTTGTTGATTAAAGTATTCTTGTTTGAATATTTTTACTTTTAGCACTTTGAACATATCATGGCATTCTCTTCTGGCCTGCAAAAGAATTTCCCCAGAAAATTCAGCTGATAGCCTTATATGTAACTATTTTCTTTTCTTTTTTCTTCTTTAAAAAATTTTTTTAATGTTTATTTATTTTTGAGAGAGAGACAGAGAGAGCGAGAGAGGGAGAGAGAGAGAGAGAACAAGTGGGGAAGGGCCACAGTGAGACACACACACAGGATCCAAAACAGGTTCCAGGCTCTGAGATGTCAGCACAGAGCCCAGTGCAGTGTTCAAACTCTGATCTGCGAGATCATGACCCGAACTGAAGTTGGACACTTAACTGACTGAGCCACCTAGGCATCCCTTTTCTTGCTTCTTTTAAATTTCATTGCTTTTTGTGATTTTAATTATTATGTGGCTTGGTGAGGACCTCCTTGGGTTCATCTTGTTAGAGACTGTTTGCTTCCTGGACCTGGATGTCTGTTTCCTTTTCCAAATTTGGGAAGTTTTCAGCTCTTAGTTCTTCACGTAAGTTTTCTGACCCTTCTCCTTCTCTTACCCTTCTGGGATCCCTATAATAAATGTTCTAATGCTTGATGATGTTGCATGGTTCCCTTAACTTTTTCTCATTTTTGATTCTCTTTTCTTTTTGTTGTTCAATTTGATTGCTTTCAATTACCTTGTCTTACAGCTTGCTGATCCACTCTCAATCCACTAACGTTGTGGATGGACAGCAAAATCTGCACTGAAGGATGAAAGATTACTCCACACTTAGCTAAGAAAGAGAGGAGGCATGGCGTCAACATTTGCAGACGAAGACCTGGTTTACCTCACTAGTAAGTACTCTCTTTTTTTTCAGGTCAATCACAAATCTCTGTTGGCTTGTTGTATACAGAAGGCATAAAGCATTTCAAAGGGAACAAAACCAGGGAGTGCATGACTTAACCGTGAACAATCACAAGAGACAAATTAATGAGAATTTGCAGCAAGGGGGTATGTGCCCTATTGTTTTGCTAAACTTTGTATACAGTGTTTAGATAACGAAGGGACTGCAGAAACACGCAGGGCCTTCCTCAGGGTGGTTATGTAGGCCTCCAGCATTCCAAGAGACTCTCCTGAGCTGAACTGCAGCCCGCCAGAAATCTCTAGGTTACATTTTAGCTAGCCAAACAATGTGTATAATCGCACGTCAATGCACTAATCTATTAATTTCCTCAAGTTTATTGTTTATTTCAGTTATTGAATTCTTCAACTCTTTTTTATATATATTTTTTTTCTGTCTACTCTTCTCTCAAGTGCAGCAAGTATCTTTATGACTATTACTTTGAATTATTTATCAGAGGTACTTCTCATATAGGTTTTGTTTAGCTCTTTCACTGTGATTTTGTCTTAGTTTTTCATTTCTGACAAATTCCTCTGGCTCATAATGTAGTCTAATGTGCTGTGTGGGTTTCTATGTGTTAGGTAGATCAGCTGTATCTCCTGCTCTTGAAAGTAGTGGCCTTCTGCAGAGAGGTTCTGAGGTGCCCTATAGAGCAACTCTCCCCGGTCACCAGACCCTGGCACAGCAACGTGTCTCCTGTGTGGGCTGCATGTGTCCTGTTGTGGCCAAACCATGGCTGCCTTTAGCCCAGCCAGCTGCATTGACCCGCTTTGCCTGCTGTGGGTGCACTAGTCAGGGGTTGCTTTCCATACTGCTGAGAGACTTATCTACAGCAGCTGTGTACTTGTTGATGGGGGAGACTGGCAGTCAGTCTAGCTGTCTGCAATTAGGCTCTCTGTCAAAACTGAAGACATATCAAAAGGTAGGGCTTGCTGCCTGCATGGCCGTCTGTGCTCAGCTACAGGACTGCAGGCATGCTGATATGGGCTTATCCTCCCATCTCCCCAGGGCAGGAGGCACTTGGAAGGGATGGCTGCCTAGACTGTCAGTTGGATAGAGCAGGTCCACGGGGCAATGCCAGCGTGGGGCACACGGTATTAGTGCAGGCTATTCTGTGTCCATCTTTCTAGGCTGGGGAAGGGAAGAGAAATGGTGCCCAGTAGTATTTCGTTCCCAGAGAAATCTGCTGCTGATCCCTGTTGCTCCAAGACATGTTCTGAGATTAAGATGAGTGAATATATCTTCTTCACATATACCCCAGGCTCTTTTCAAACTGCTGCTTCTGTAACATTTCTCTGGCTTAGTTATTTAGTGTGCAGACTCTTTAAGGGCAGGAGCTTGGTTTCCTGTAACTCTCCTGCTCTCCCGGAGTTAAGCTTACTGATTTTTAAAGCCTCCAGAGTTAGGCCATGCTGGTTTTCAAACCCAGACATAACGGGGACTGATCTTCCTAAGTGGACCCCCAGTGTCAGGAGTGCCTGGTCTGGCTCTGATACTCTTGCTCCTCTGTGCTTGCAGTCGCCCCCCTGTCTGCGGCTAGTCATGCGAGGGGATTGGTTTCCAAGCATGTCTCCACCACTCCTACCCTTGCCAGGGCAGCCTTTCTCAATGACTGACAGTGGAAGGTCTGTTTTGCTAGTCTTCATGTCATTTTCACCATTAGTTATATAGATGTAACTGTTGTTTCAGTGTGTCCGTGAGCCAGGGTGGGCTCAGGATCCTTCTACCCCACCTTCCCAAGACTTGCAGAAATGAAATATTTTGAACTTAATGAAAATAGCAACTTAATATATTAAAATATAATCATGAATATTAACAACTAAATGCTGTTTAGCTCTCATGAATGGGAGTTGTGCCCTTATAAAAGTGGCTGGTGAAAGCTGTCTTACACCTCTGCTGTGTGAAGTTAGAGCTGGGATACTACTGCTCATAAACTGCATGAAGGCCCTCACCGAACACAGAATCTGACCATGCAGCCACCCTGATCTTGAACTTCAAGGCTCCAGAGCAGTGAGAAACATATTTCTGTTCTTTATAAGCCATTCAGTCTGAGGGATTTTGTTATCACAGCCTGAACAGGCTAAGACACATTATATCCCATTGGTCTGCATTGATCTATAGACTAATTTATAGTGATTTGTAAACTGATTATAAAATTTATATTGAAATGCAAAAATTGACCCTCACCATATATCCTCTCAACAAGGCATGAAAGTAATCCAGTGAGGAGGATAGTATTTTCAACAAATGGTATTGGAACAGCTAGATAGAAAAATGAACTGGGATCCTAGTCACTAAATGTGACAGATAACAATTAATTTGAAATGGACCACAGAATTAAACATAAACTCTAAATTTATAAAGCTTCTGGAAGAAAACAGAAGAAAATCTTTGCAACCTTAAGGTCAGTGAAAATATCTTAGGATGAAAAAGTACAAACCATAAAAGACCAAAAAAAAAGTATATTGGATATTATAAAAATCTTAAATTTCTTCTCAGCAACAGACACCATTAAGAAATAAAATGCCCCAGGGCACCTGGGTGGCTGAATTGGTGAAGTGTCTGACTTCAGCTTAGGTCATGATCTCATAGTTTGTGAGTTCAAGCCCTGCATCAGGTTTTCTGCTGTCAATGCAGAGTCTGGAGTCCGCTTTGGATTCTGTATCTCCCCCTCTCTCTACCCCTTCCCCACTAGTGCTTTGTCTCTCTTCCTCTCTCAAAAATAAATAAATGTTTTAAAAAAAGAAAGAAAATACCATACACCGAGAGAAAATATTTGTGAGAAGTATATTTAAACACTATATCCAGAGTATACAAAGAAATCTTAAAATTCAGTAATAAGAACAGAAGCAATCTAGTTAAAATTAGGCAAAGATTTTAACAGAACTTTCACAAAAGAAATACATGGCAAAAGAGGAATTAAAAAGTTGCCCTTAGACATTAGTGAAAAGCAAATTAAAATGACAACGAGATATAACCACAAACTCCATAGCACAGGTAAAACATTTTAAAACTGACACTACAAAGTATAAGCAAGAATATGGAGTAAGGATTTTCATACATTGTTAGTTCAGAAGTAGAATGGACTGTCACTGTGGGAAAGAGTTGGGTAGTTTCTTATAAAGTTAAGCATCTATATACCAACTTACCCAGAAATTCTACTCTTGGGTCTTCACCCAACAATGATAAAAAGAAGTCCTCATAAAGAGTTTTTTTTTATGAAATTTTATAGATTTATTCAGAATACCCCTAAGTCAGAACAGACCACTGTCCATAAATGGATAAGTAAATTATGCTAGCTATACAATAGAATGCTACTCAGCAATTAAAAAAGGGGTAAACTTCTGATACATTCAACAACCTGAATTAATATCAAAAACACTATTCTGAGTGAAAGATTTACAAATAAAAGACAATGTACCTTTTGATTCATTTATATGAAACTCTACAAAAGGCAAGCTTTATCTATAATGACAGAAAGAACATTGGTTGCCTGGACTCAGAGAACAAAGGTGGGACTAGCAAAGGAAGAATACAAGGGAATCTTCTGGAATTTCTGAAATCTTCGATATCTTGATTGTGTTGGTTACGTGGGCGTATGTGTTTGTGAAAACTCATTGAATTGTTTACATTAAATGAATACATTTATTGTGTGTAAATTGCACTTCAGTAAAGTTAGGAACTTCTTTATTGATGCGAATGAAAGAAATTCTTCAAGTGGGATTATAAGACTAACATTTTAATGTAATGCTCTTATTATAATTTTTATTTAAAGATAAATTGTTACCAATGTGATTCCCTTTTGCTCCATCATGTTCTTCTCCATAAAAATATCTGTCCTCAGGGCACCTGGATGGCTCAGTCATTTGAGCCTCTGACTTCAGCTCAGGTCATGATCTCACTGTTTGTGGGTTCGGGCCCCGCATCGGGCTCTGTGCTGACAGCTAGCTCAGAGCCTGGAGCCTGTCTTCAGATTCTGTCTCTCCCTCTCTCTCTCTGACCCTCCCCCTCTCACGCGCTCTCTCTCTCTCTCTCTCTCTCTCTCTCTCTCTCTCAGAAATAAATAAAACATTACAAAAAAATTCTGTCCTCACTCTGTAGTTTGGTCTGTCATCCAATATAGCATCATTGTTAAGGAGAGTCAGATTTTGAGGATGCAAAAAATTAAGAAACCATTTGAACACAAGTTGATAAACTTGAGAAGTTGATAGCTAACTAGCCATTTGCACTATAATTTTGTTTCAAAAAAGGAAGAATCTTTCTCCAGACTTCCAAGCTCCTGATGCAAAGTTCTTTTTGTAGATATTCTGAGAAATAATTTCCTGGCAGTCAAGCGCTGTAACCCACATACTAGACAGAACACAGCTGTAAAAGAATGAAAATTCTGTCTATAAAACAAATTATTGTAGCTATTGTCTTTTTTCTTCTGCAAGGGAAAATAAAGTTACAGAACTCCAAGTCATAAATACATGGATCATAGCCTGTGAGTTTTGTAACATTTTATCAAGTATAAAATAAGTGTAGTGAAGCTAAACATGTGTGGGGTTGTTTTGGTCACTCTTTTATGCTATCCTCAAACTATTATCTGTTAGTAGCCAAACAAACCTATTCATGCTAACTGGAGGTGAGAAAGTTCAACTTGCTTATCAAGAGAGGAATATTTCATTCCTTATGTTTTCTACACTGAAGCAAACTGATAAGCTTTAGGAGAGGAAATCCACTCATGCTAGGAATATGATAGAAGAAATTATCTCTAGGCTTAACCTTCTTTCTTGGGGTAGACATAAAGAAAAAATTTTTGAAAATACATTTTTTTTTGTATCACAGTAGCAGTTTACATTTCCACACATTTAGCAAATAAAGAATAGTCCAAAAAAGTCTTCAAACTGTTTTCATGAATTTAAAAAGAAATTGTGTCCCTGTCATTTTTTTCTTTCTGATTGTTTGTTTGTTCTTAGTCTTCTACTCTCACAAGTCTAAAGTGGACCGTATGCATAGCTTTCCCCTCAGCTCACCATATGTCTTTTGGGAAGTCACTGAATTTCTCTCTTTGTCTTACATATACGTATGACAAAGATGAAGGAATCAAATGAGACAATAGATAAAGGTTTTCTTAAAAACATATAGATTTTTTTTTAATATTTTTATTTATTTCTAGGAGAGAGAGAGAGAGAGACACACACACACAGCATGATCAGGGGAAGGTCAGAGAGAGAGGGAGATACAGACTCCGAAATAGACTCCAGGCTCTGAGCTCGCAGTCAGCACAGAGCCCGACGCGGGGCTTGAACCCACAAACCATGAGATCATGACCTAAGCGAAAATCGGACGCTTAACCAACTAAGCCACCCAGGCGCCCCAAAACATATAGATTTTTAAATTAACGTCAGATGGTTTCTGAATCCACATTCATGCTTGCGAATGTCCTGTGTATTATAAGTCATTCCAGTGTAAAATACGTCTCGCTGTCTTCACCCTGAATGAATGAACACACTTAACATTTTTTTTCTTCTACCATCTCCCTTTCAACACAGCATTGAAGGATGCTTGTCTTCACAGTACAGATCACTCTTCCTTCTCCTTTATAGCCTCCACTACCTGTTCAGCTACCAAAATGGTTGATTGGCTACTGACTATATACTTATATTCTTATGACAGCTTATCTACTTCCTCCTCTTAATGTTTTAGTTTCAATTGAAATATTTCGCAATAGATACAAAAGCAAAATGGTGACTTTATTCTATCACTGATAGGACAATTTATTATTTATGTGTAAGGACAATAGAGTTTGGTCCCTACCTCATACCATACCCAAAAGTCAATTACCTAAGCAATAAAGATATAAATGTGAGCAATAGACAATAAACATTTTAAAGGAAATACAATGATAACATCAGGATAGGAAAATAAGACATAAAAAGTAATATATATATATACATATATATATACATATATGTATATATATATGACAAAGGTTTAGGAGAAAAACATAAACTCGGGATAGGGAAGAATTTTTTGAACAACACAAAAAATAATAGTTTTAAAACTAGAGACTGCTAAGTTCAAATACATTAAAATTAAGAATTTCTGTTCAAAATATATACAAATAAAAATATGTGGCAACTGCAGGAAGGTAGTTGCCACAAATACAGAAATGGACATATATCTAGGTATAGAAAACACCTCATAAAAAAGACCAAAAAAAAAAGGCTGAGTAGAAAAATGGGCCAAAAAATAAAAAGAAGCATTTCATAGAAGCATTTCATAGAAGAGAAAACATGAATAGCTCATAAACATAAGAGACTCATAATAATTATTAGTTGTCAGGAAAATGTAAATTAGAAACACGGTTTGCTATCATTTGACATCTACATTGGCATAAATTTACAAACGTGACAATATCATGTACTGGCCACAATACACATCATCAAGGATTCTGAGACACTTGTTGGGAACATAAATTGGCAGTATTACTTCAAAAAAACAATTTAGTGTCATCCTGTAAAGGTGAATAATCACATTACCTACAATTCAGCAATTGCACTCCTGGGTATAGAACATCCTTCTTATACATGTGAGAGAGATATGTACAACAACAGCAGTACAATTAATAACCAAAAGCCTGGGAAGCTAAATTCTTTCAACAAGAGAATGAACAGTTACGTGTGTAATCACTTACTGTGATCTTATACGACAGTGAAATGAATGAACCATACCGACTTTTGCATGGAAGAATCTTAGACACTGAGAGGGAAAAACAAGTCATGTAAAACATACACAAAGCAGTAATATTTTTTCATGTTTGTTAAGTTTTTATGTATTCATTTTGAGAGAGACAGAGACATTGCAAGTGGGGAGGGGTAGAAAGAGGGAGAGAGAATCCCAAGCAGGCTCTGCACACACAGCACAGACCCCAACGTGGGCCTTGAACTCATGACCCCTGAGATCATTACCAAAATCAAGAGTCAAACAATTAACCGACTGAGCCATCCAGGTGCCACTAATCAACACTATTTTTGCGAAGTTCAAAAACAAAATGCATTGCTTAAGTATTCATTCATATGTGATTAATCTGTAAAAGAAGCAAGTAATTGATAAAATTCAGGATAATGTCTACTTCTTGGAGGGAAGGATGGGATAGGAGAGAGAGGGAGACCACAAATGGTTTCAAAGGTATTTACAATGTTATAATTCTTGAGTTGAATTGTGATTTCATTGATGTTTATTTGATTACTTATTTACATTTATCAAATACTTGAAAACTAAAAGGTTAAAGATAAAGGTGTGTTGTGTTTTGTTATGGGCTGAATTGTGTCCTTTTCCTCAAATTCATATGTTGGAGTCCTAATCCCAAGTATTTCAGAATGTGATTGTTTTGGGGGCATCTAAGTGGCTCAGTCGGTTAAGCTCCTGACTTCAGCTCAAGTCATGACCTTGCAGTTCACGAGTTCAAGCCCGGCATCGGGCTCAGAGCCCAGAGCCTCCTTCATATTCCTTATCTCCCTCTCTCTCTGCCCTTCCCCTGCTCATGCTCTGTCTCACTCTCTCTCTCTCAAAAATAAATAAACATTAAAAAAAAAACCTAAAAATGTGATTGTATTGGAGGCAGGGTCTTTCTAGAGGTAATTAGGTCATTAGGGAGGAACCTATCCCAAGATGACTTGTGTTCTCATAGGAAGAGGAGGGTAGGTATGCACAGAAGGAAGATCATGTGGAGACACAGGGAAAGGACAGTCACTTAAAAGTTAAGGAGGGAGGCCTCAGAAGACACTCACCATGCCAACACCTTTGCCTCAGACTTTTGGACCCCATAACCGTGGGAAAATACATTTCTCTTGTGTAAGCCCCCCAGTCTGCTATTTATTATGGCAGCCCCCGCACACGAAAGCGGTGTGCTTCATAACACAGGATGAGTTACATTTATTACTTAATTTTTTCCTGTTATTAGCGTAATTCATTTCTGTTAACTGGGAATTTAGCCATCCTCGTGACGTGTTTTTGCTAAGAAATATATTCCAGCCTTAAAACCAATGACCTATAAGTTAATATTTTGATTATAATCCATTTGTATACACAGGGCTCTGATTTCCTCAGCTTTCTATTGATGGGCCCTGACGTAAGTTCTTGAGTCCCCTGTGACTCAACCTTAACTTTTTTTTGTAAAGTGTTTAATTCATTTTAAGAATGGTGATACTTGGTTCTTGCATAAAGCAGAGCGTGACTTGAGTACAAGTGGCTTATTTGAGAGTGAGAGAGTAGAGAAAGCCAGCGAAGGGTATGTTAGGGAACCGGTTAGTCTTGTAGCCAGTGTGGCTCCATCTGGGGCCCTTGTGAGAAATCATAACCTTACAGCTGTATCTCCATATATAGGAGGCTAGGGCGTACCCATCAAGTCTGGCCCTCCAGTAGTTGAAATGAAGTCTCCTGCAATCCCACATTGCCCTTCCTCTGGCTGAACGGTCCTACGCTAGCAAAATTCCTAGAATCTTAGAATATAAAGGCAGAGACACCTGGTAGGCACTTGTGGTGGGGTTGTGGTCCTTTGCCTAGAACCGTTCACTGTCATTTGTCGCTCAGGTCAGAGGCAGCCTGAGGGGATGTGACATGGGGCACAAAAGGCATCTGCTACCAAGTGTGTGTCTCACCAGTCTAAAAGCAGTGTCTGTGCTGTCTGCAGTGGCAAGAAGTTAACTTGGCTCATGACAGGGACAATTACATTATTGGGGGAGCAGAAAAGAAGCCCAATTATTAGAGCCATGATATCATCAAGGACGATGAATGAAAAAGAAATCAATGCCTTCCTGCTGGCTATCTAGCTTGATGCAGTATAGGTGCAAAAAGTTTGTGTTGTGAATTAGATAAAATCAAGCCATAGGATAACTAGAATAAAACCAATTGAATACTTACCAAGTTTGAGGGAACAGGTAGAAGGAGTTCAAGCTAACTTTATCTATAAGAAATCACTAAGAGGGGCTCCAGCGTGGCTCAGTCAGTTAAACAGCCTCAACTTCAGCTCAGGTCACCATCTCACGGTTCCTGAGTCCTAGCCCCGTGTCAGGCCCTGTGCTGACAGCCTGCTTCAGATTCTGTGTCTTCTTCTCTCTCTGCCCCTCCCCTGCTCATACTCTGTCTCTCTGTCTCAAAAATAAATAACCATTAAAAATTTTTAAAAAAGAAATCAGTAAGAAAAGTGTCTTTATATCTGCTGTAGACATCATATAAGTAAAATATCAGAAAAAATATATAACGCCAAAATCGACTACATAGAAATTGCCTATACTTTTTGCTGATAACATCAAATTACAATTTGTATTATTTTAACTAATCTCCCTTTTCCATTTTACGTAAATAATTTTTCTTTATGCTGGCTAAGCCTTGATGCCAGTAACACCAATATGGGCAAAAACAATGAATTAATTAATGAATCTGGCTCCCTGACATAGCACAAAGCTTGAGAAACAGGCACATGCTTGTGATTTGCGCATAGAATTTATTTTACTGCGAACTATGATGAAAAGCTACTCCTTAGTTTAAAAATCTGAACTGATGCTGAAAAACTGCATAGAACCACCATTATTAATATGTTAAAATTTCTTTCCATGCAGAACATAATCCTTGAACAATGCAGAAACATATATTATCACTTCTGAATCTAATTTTTCTTGTGTTCCCTTGGGAGCCTTCCCTTTGCTGGTAGTTTCTCTCCCTCAGTGCCCTCTGCTTTTTTGGTGAGACTAAATCCTTCCACCAGGGACCAGTCCAAGGCTGCTTCCTCTAAGACACTGCTCTGACTCCTCTCTTGACAATACCAGCCTCTCTCCTTAAACCTGACCTTTCCTCTTTAGATCTCAAGATTCTTAGGCCTCCATTATAGCTCTTTATGGTGTTTTCTCATCCACTAAATTATAAATCCTTACATGTAGAATTCACATGTGATTTGTCTTTGAGTTCCTATGGCATCTAAGATAAGCAATCTGCATACAGTAGTTCTAAAAATATTTATTGGCTCATTGAGTTAAATGATTGTTCCTGGTAATGTGCCATAAATTATTTGTTGCCCCTGGCTTCTATATCCCAAAAGCCACTCTGATCCTTACATGTAGGAGTCTAGTTCTCCCATTAATCTGACCCATTTTGTAATATATGATTTTTCAATTTAATTTACAAATCGGTTATTGCTAATTATTGACGTTCTAGGCTGAAGTTGCCTAGTGACAGTAGACACTCCGGAATCCAGTTGGACCAATGACAGTATTAATAAATGTCAGGGGGTAGAATCTCCAAATGAAATGCTTGTCTTGAATTTCTTTAAAAATAGAAAATGTATAAATTAGTTTGTGACCCCACATAATAGTTCCTATTCCAAAAATCTTTAGGATATCTTCATCCATGGAAATTATTAAAAACTTGTATCCTTGCTAGTTAGCTTTTCTGAAAATGGTTTCTAAATATTACAGGAAATTGGGAGAAAAAGAAATTTGCTTGACTCAGCCAGTTGGCCAAGCTAAACCACTCCTATCCTCTCTTTCTCTTTTTCTTTTCGGGAATAGCATTCTGAGAAGGACGTCTCTCTCTGTAATCCAGGAGACTGGAATGGAACCTCCTTTAGAAAAACTTATAGTTTCCTCATTTCAGTCACCATGGATCTACACTGTGTACGTTTACATTCTAAAAATAGTGGTTATAAAATAATTCATGCTGGTTTCTGCAAGATATTCTCAATTCTATTATGCTAATATCACAACCTGATATGCTAAATCTGCAAGGAACTTTTTCCAAGAATATTTCCTGGGATAAACAGAATTAGCGAAGTTTGCCACTGGCTTTTAATCTCTCTAATTATAACCCCATCAACTTAATTACATCTCTGGGAAGAACATTGGGAAAGTTCTTATGAGCATTTAAACCCTTTTTGGGGGGAGCACCTAATATTAAATTCAGAAAACATTGCCAATTTATTAACTTTACCACACACCCCAAGAGATGGATTCTTTTATCTTACTAAGAAAAATAGTATTTCTTCAGGGTCAGCATCCAGAACCTCCAGTGCCTTTGGTGATATTTTATGTCCTAGACCTGTGCTGTTCAGTACAGTAATCACAAACCATCCGTGGCTTTTGAGCACTGGCAATACAGCTGACTCAAACTGAAATATACTTACATGTAAAATACAAGTCAGATGTTGAAGACCTAGTATGAAAAAATGTAAAACTCTCAGTAATTTTTTATTGGTTATATGTATAAATAATACTTTAGATGTTTGTTTAAAATATTTTCTTCTTTTTCCTTCTGATAAAAACGGTATTTAGAAAATGTTAAACTACATACATGGCTTTTTAAAAATTCACATTCTCTCTCTATTGGACAGCATTGTTTTCTACTCTTAACCAGCTTTGCTCAAATTACAAACATTTTTTTTTTTCTGGACACTTGGGTGGCTCAGGCGGTTAAGCATCCGACTCTTGATTTCAGCTTAGGTGATGATCTCGCTGATCATGAGTTTAAGCCCCACATCGGGCTCTGCACAGACAGTGTGGAGCCTGCTTGGGATTCTCCCTCTCCCTCTCTCTCTGAACCCCCCTGCTATCACTTGCTCTCTCTCAAAATAAATAAATAAACTAGGGTGCCTGGGTGGCTCAGTCAGTTGAGCATCCAACCGGGTGGCTCAGGTCATGATCCTGTGGTTCATGAGTTTGAGCCCAACATTGGGCTCTGTACTGACAGCTCAGAGCCTGAAGCCTGTTTCAGATTCTGTGTCTCCCCCTCTCTCTCTGCCCCTCCTCCGCTCATACTCTGTCTCTGTCCATCTCTCAAAAATAAACAAACATTTAAAAAAAATTTTTAAAGACACTTAAAAAATATTTTTTCTGGAATACATACCTATCTTCATCATTCTAAATTTTACAAATGATTATGAAGTCAAAATTTTTAAGAAAATATTGGCTAATAACTGATCTTTCAAAGATGGACCAGTGTTTCAGAAGACATAGTTTGGCAAGTGATCTTTTCTTCATCAGTTGTTGTTTTCAGATATAATGACAATTTTTTGACTAAGGCTGTTATAACACTCACATATCAAAATTATGCCTGGTTGTGTGGTATAAGATATATATTAATGTTAACTGTTGATCAGCAAATATGGAGAGCCAAGTTCAGCAAGCCTTTTCCCACTTAATGACTAATAATCACATCAAAATGTTAATACTCTAGTGTCAGCCTACCAATAAAATAAGTGCAGAATTAAGAAAAGAATAATTTAAACATCTTAAAATGAAGCACTACTAAGAACCAGAATGAAGTTACTAAAACGGAGTGAGTTTCTTATCCTACCATTTAATCTACAGATTGTTTTCTGGCCACTGGGATAGAAGCAAATACTACAGGTGTAATGGGAGTTTTCTTATAACTTTTGTTTTGATGTGACTTTTGCAAATTCTTGACCTGTTTCATTTTAGAGAGAAAACTATTTTGCGGCTTCAAGTCGTGAAAAGTGTAAAAGCAATGACACGCTAATAGGAAGGAGATACTTTTGGAGGTGTCTATTAACATATAAAAGTATATTGCACACTTGCCAAATTTTCAAATTTTTTTAGATGGTGCCAGTTTGGTATAATTCCATCCACTAGGAATGATTCAGAATCAGATATGTACTTGGCATTCAGAACCTCAGTGTTATTTAAACCAGACAAAAAGAGACATGAGTAGTGGATAAATAGTGTGGCTTTCCTCACATGGCTTTTGTTGCCAGGGAAACGACTTCCTTCGAATCCTTGTGTTCTGCCTGTCCGTCTTCCTATCTGGCATCATTGCCTCTCAAGAAGGGCAACATCACAGCATGGAGTAAGAACAGGAAACAGAAAGGACAAAACCCAGAATGTTAACCTGCTACACACAGACATTTCTCAGAAAAATCTGCATGGTAGTGACTTCTGGGAAACGAAGAATAGAACCAATCCCCTCAAACCGCTATACACACATGTGCTAGCAGCTGCATGGTACCGCAGTCACACATACAAGTATGCAAAAACACCAATTTTCAAGCCACACTTGTGATTGCAGGAGGGAATGTAATATGTGAAGCCTGGACAGGACAGGACTTGGCAGATAAGCAACTCAGGCCTTGCCGGGTCAGTGTGGAGCCCTGGGATCCTTCTGAGAGGCAGAGTCACTGGCAGGGAACGGGATCAGTGAAGTGACTTTGGGGGAGTAGATTCTAAGAACCAGTACAAGGACTGAGAGCCCTGAGGTCCTGGAGTGAGGCTGAGGTATGGAACAGATAGCGAGCCAAATAAAATCATGAATAAATGAAAAGAAAGCTGACATGCGCTGGTAAAAGAACCACAGGCTACAAAGGTAACTGTTCTCACAAACCCACTCTTGGTTTTCTCCTGGATATCTTAGCAACCCGCTCGAAGACCCTAACTGACTTGAAAACAAACACAAAGGAAAAAACCCCCAAGCTCTAAAAAGTGATAATACACATCAACTTATTTGAATGAATACAGTCAAAAGCACAATTCTGTCATCTGTGCATCTAGAAGATAAAAGATAATCAGTTCCTCTGCTGTTTGTTTTACTGTTTCTAGTACTTATTGCATCCGTTCTATAAACGTTTGTTAAATTGAGTGTACGTGTATGGCAGAGGATAAGCAAATGTCCACCGAATTCTGAAGTCAGTTGGTAATATAAAAAGCTGCAGGCATAGTAATTACATAACTAACTCAGATTTTTTTAAAATGCCAAAAAAATAAAATACTCTAAAATAACCATTTACTGAAAGTTATTCATCATGAACTGGATGTACTAGTGAGTACATGGTAAAAGACTATGTCCAAAGACTATTCAGTATGTTTCCTTTATTCTTTTATAAACGTGGCACTTCGCCTTATACTGTATCCACTGTCTTATATATATTCTCGTGTCTTCTCAAATGATAGCTGCTTCCCTAACACTACTCTACAGAGTACCTTTGAAGACCTCCTCACATAACCATACCAATTTAAGGCTTATTTTTCCAGGCTCCCAAGAGTGACATTTTGTGCAATCAAAATATAATTAGCAAAATGTACTAAACATTTAATAGCATTTTTTTAAATGTTTATTTATTTTTGGGAGAGAGACAGAGAGACAGAGAGAGGGAGACACAGAATCCAAAGCAGGCTCCAGATTCTGAGCTGCCAGCACAGAGCCTGACACGGGACTTGAACTCATGAACCAAGAGATCATGACCTGAGCTGAAGTTGGGCGCTTAACCAACTGAGTCACCCAGGCGTGCCAACATGTAATAGCAATTTATTGAATATTTGAAAAGAGAAGCAAGTGGTCTTAAGATCTCTGACCAATCAGTTTATCCGTCAGTGTCTTGACTGCTTCTGTAGGCAGTCTTACAGACAAATGCCTTCAAATTTTCTTCATGTAGACATACCCAAATTGTCTTCTGGAACTCCCTTTTTACATGTTTATATCACCAGCTTTGAAAATTTTAGCTATATCTGAGATCTGCATGAGAGAAATTTAAATTCATTTTCAAAGAAGTAGAGAGCCCTGTGTGATGTTGTCTCCCTTCTACCCCTAGTGTTTCCAATATAAGTATAATATTATCAGTTTATTGTTAGGCATGAAGCACAAATACAATTTGTTAACAGTGCTCCTACCATCATGAGGCATCCACTCTGTATTTGACCAATCAGCCATTTCTGAGCTGCAAATGACTGACTTAGATGACTGTCTGTTTGATTAGCTCAAATGTTAGTCACTGACCATAGAAACAACAGAGCTATTTGAGGAGGCTGCATAGATAGTGAAATAATTTTTGATATTTTAATGATCTCCATAGAACAAAATTCTCTGTGAAATTTGTACCCCTTCCTTTACATATCATGCTCAGCCCCAACCTGCCAGTGAAAGTACATTTGAATATGTCCCATGTAGCTTCTGCTCCCTGCTCTCTGAGAGACAGAGGTCACAGTTCACTCAGGCAAGTCTTGAGGAAAACAGTAAAAGCCAAAGACAAACTACGTTACACAGGAAGCTGCATATGTTGGGGAGTGGTGAAGTGTCTGCTGGGCTCCAGGTGGGAAAGCACAGTAGGATGGAGCATGGATTCAGGGAGCATAAGAGGCCAGAGAGAGAGGGTGTTTGAGAAGATTGGAACCCTTGTTTGGAGGATTGTTGAAATGCTACACCAGTGCAAGACTAGTCCTTTTAGGTCTCAGTTTTGTAAGCATGACACATAATAGCAAACTATAATATTCAGATCATAAATTTCTTTTGATGAAATTCTCAAACCTAATGTTTCCTCTGAACGGCGGTAGGGGAAGGCTACAAAAAATCACAAAACAAAATCTATACTAACAAATCCATAACTTGGAAGAATACAGTAGCATCATGTCCATGTGTGACAACCAAGTGTGCTTTATCTCTTGGTAGTTGGCTGCCTGCTTATTGTATGTAAAATTGTCCTTGCACACCCAAGAGCCTGGGCAGCAGCCAAGTCCCCCTAACGGGCCAGCTTCCTCCAACCTCTCCTTGCCTTTTACACTTTTCTTTCTCACCAAGTAGCCCAGAGCCACATTTTAATAAGTGACCTTCAACAAGCTGAATAATTTCTTCAGTACATGGGTACATTCAAAAGCCTTGGAGGATTTAGCTGTATAAGTAGTCCTAGCAAATATACGGTCTTATGAAGCCTTTGAAGTCTCTAAAAACTTCCCTTAAATAGCCTCAATTGAAGGTTCAGGCTAGATGATTTACAGAGTCCCTTGCAAAGCAAAAATCCTATGATTTGGGATCAGCAGAACTAGCTGGATATTACAGCTTACTGCAGTTAATATGGCTCTCCTATCTGTAAGAATATTTTTGGATCCAAAACATGGTACTTGAATTGTTCAGCTATTAACTGTTAATGTCCAGTCTTCACTGGGCTAGCAACGAAACCAAACAATGTAGAGATTAGTATTCTCATTCCCCTACTTAGATAACGATATGATAAAATTTTTTCCATTAAATGCAATTAGAAAGCATTGTACATAAATAAACATTTTTTAAAAGTTAAAAAAAAAAAGGGAAGGGGCTACTGGGTGGCTCAGTCGATGAAGTGGCTGACTTCAGCTCAGGTCATAATCTTATGGTCCGTGTTTTGAGCCCCACATCAGAGTCTGTGCTGACAGCTCCCTTTCTCTCTCTATCTCCCTTTCTCTCTGTCCATCCCTCACTTTCACTCTCTCTCTCTTTCAAAAATAAACGTTTAAAAAATTATATATATATAATATATATAAAAGAAAACATTGTCCAGTACTGCAAGGCCAAAGATATATTTCATGATTCTGGATTAGTTGTCACCTAGCTGATTCAGGGTTTGTATTTATCCTTCAATGAACTGTTTCCCTTTACTTATAACTCATACCTTCCTTACCTATTTCTGTAATATATAAAAAGGTTTAAAAATAATACAACAACATGTTCTTAATATTTCATTTTTCAGTTGGAGATATAAAATACCAAATTTTTTTTGATTGGTTGATGAATCAGACTTCTAGTCATGTGCATTGAATGTCATTTTTTGAAATCCTTAACAACTTTTTATACTAATTACTGCTTATCAGAATAGTAATTGCATACTTAATCAGGGATGGCATCTAGAGCACGGTTTTTGGAGAAATAAAATTTTAAAGAACAACCACAGTAAATACACACATAAGGAATCATCATTAATAGAGAAATAGGAATTAACTGAAAATTAACCTATTAAAATAATTTTGATTAATAACCAGTTCCTGAATTCCAAAATTGACTGTTTTTATAAAATTTACCAAAAAATTGTTTTAAGAAATATTCTTTTAGAATATAGCCAATGAATTTTTTGAGTGTATCTCCTGAATCTAATCTTTTTTCCCCTAACATTTATAGTGGACTTAAAATATGTCAGTCTTATTTTAAGTACTTTACGTAAATTAATTTATGCTTCACAACAGTCCTCTGAGGCATATTCTATTAGTATCCCCATGTATAGAGAAGAAAACAGGCACAGTCATGCTGGGAAACTTGCTCAAAGTCACACAGCCAATAAGATGCAGAGTCAGACTTGATATTGCCATATTTCCTCATAAAATGACATCACAGAAATTAGTAAGTTTAAATGTATTCAATATATCAAAAAATAAGGAGATCAGGGGTGAGGAGTTAAGATGATGAAGTAATAGGAGGACCCTATTGCTTGCCTCATCCCTCAAACACAGCTAGATAAATATCAAATCATTCTGGACACCCAAGAAATTGATCTGAGTACTGAAAGAACAAACTCCACAACTAGAGAAAGAGAAGAGGCCACATTGTGAAAAGAAAGCGGTGTGGAGAGGTGATTTATGGAGAAAAGGATTGCAGGTGTTGAGGAGGGGAGGGAGCCCTGATCATGGAAGAGAGGGAGAGAGGGAGAGAGAGCGAGAGAGAAAACAGCACACCAGCTATTGCACAAGGAAAACACTTCCCTAAAGCCATTGACTGGGAAAATGAGAGGGGCTGACTATCAAGTTTTTAGAACCAATGGAACTCAAAGACTGGAATTTTAGAAGTCTGTGTGTGGCTGGTGTTGACCCCGGCACCACTGCAGTGCTCCTGTGAAGGAGGGCAGAGGCCAGGGGGTAGACAGTGCAATCTGAGGATTCCTTCCAATATGCTAGGAGAGACAGCTCCCCTTTCTGAGTGAATCTGGGAGAGGTGGCATTGCCTCTCAGGGGACAAAAGAGCTGGCAGGTGCCATTGCACTCCCCTACCCCTTAAGCATAGAGGCAGAGATACCTGTTGAGGGAAGATAACCTGGATGCTGGCTTTTGCTGTACTTTAAACTCCACACTCCTTCACGTTGGTGTGACTGCACTTCTGGGACAAACTGGCACCAGCCATAGCATTGTGAGACTCTTCCCTAGAGGATCACTGCAGGTCTTGCCATGCTGGGCCCTTAAAGTTTGGAGTTTTGAAACTCGGTGGTATGCCTGAGATAAAACACAGTGGACCGTGGCTGCCAGGTGGGCACATGACCCAGACACAGTCAAGGTAAAGGCAGTGATCTAAGGATGCCTTGGATACACCATGGAGATTTTTCACTCTTTTGTGAGAGCTTCCCAGAGAGTGGCAGGCATGAACTCCCCTCTACAGACAGTAGGGAGAGGGCTTGAGACATTTTTCTCCCCTGCCCATCAGCATGGACTGACTTCAGTGCGAGCACAATGGCAGCAGTGGAGGCCTGAGCTGCTTACACCAAATGCTGCCCTCTGTGCTTTGCAGGTGCTTCTTTATTTGGGCAGGTGTGCCTGAGCACCAGAGCACTGGACCTTCCCTCAGAAGACCAGCACCTCACCCATGCACACACCAAGTCTACTGACTGTAGAGTGTTGCAAAGCGTCAGCTCTAGAGGAAATAGGATCAGGCCTCTTTTAACAAGGAGACTAGAGCACACCTAATTAAAATCACTACACTCTGGAAAAGGGCCAAATACTCCTGACTACGGGAAAGGAGAATCTCTGCAGAGAACTGACCTTAGGAAAGAGCAGCCAAAACACAGCAGTAGAGTGCACATTGCATACACCAGAAACTTCCTGAAGCGTGAGGTTCTGGGCAGTATATGAGCTTTTCTTAATAAAGTCATTACTCTAAGGAACAAGAAACATAACAAGCTTTCCTAACACACAGAAGACAGAGACCTAGACAAAATGCCAAGATGGAGGAATTCATCAAAAAAGAAAGAACAACATGGATCTAATTGCAACACATATAATTTATATGCCTGATCCAGAATTTAAAATAATCATAAGGATACTATGGCTTAAGAAAAGCATAGAAAACACCAAGGAGTCATTTACCACAAAGATAAAAGACCTAAAAAGTAGTAAGGTTGAAATAAAAATGCTATAACCAAGATTTGAAACCAAGTGGATGTAATGACAACAAGAATAGAAGAAGCAGAGGAAAGAGTTAGGTTATACAGAAGATAAAAAATAAGCTGACAAGAAGAGGAAAAGAAAAATGTTGTATCATGAATATACACTTAGAGAATTGAGCGACTCCATAAAGCATAATAACATTTGTATTACAGGAATCCCAGAAGAAGGGAGGGAAAAGGGGTCAGGATGTTTATTTGAGCAAAATATAACTGAAAACCTCCCTAATCTGGAGAAGGAAACAGACATCCAAATTCAGGAAGCATGGAGAACTCCCATCAAAATCAACCAAAGCAGGCCAATACCAAGAGATAGTGTAAAATTTGCAAACTATAGAGATAAGGAAAAAATCTTAAAAGCAACAAAGGAAAAAAATTCCTAATTTATAAAGAAAGACAAATAAGGTTAGCAGCAGATCTCTCCACAAAAACTAGGCAGGCCAGAAGCGAGTGGCACAATATATTCAACATGCTGAATGGGAAAAATGGCCAAGAATATTCTATCTAGCAAGGCTATCATTCAGTGGAGAGATAGTTTTTTCCAGACAATAGAAGAAGAGATAAAGAGTTTCTCAGACAAACAAAAACAAAAGGAGTTTGTGACCACTAAACTAGTCTTGTAAGGAATATTTAAGGTCAGGAGTGCCTGGGTGGCTCAGTCGTTTAAGTGTCCGACTTCGGCTCAGGTCATAATTTTACATTCTGTGGTTCAAGCCCCACATCAGGCTCTGTGCTGACAGCTCGGAGCCTGGAGCCTGCTTCAGATTCGTGTCTCCCTTTCTCTCTCTGTCCCTCCCCTACTCGCACTCTGTCTTTCAAAAATAAAATAAAAACATTAAAAAAATAAAATAAAATAAATAAAAAGGAATATGAAAGGGGAATTTTTCAGAGGGTAAGAAAGACCAAAAGCAACAAAGAAACAAAGACTAGAAAGGAACAGAAAAAAATCTCTGGAAACAAGAACTTAACAAATAATACAATGGCACTGAATACCTATATATCAATAATCACTCTGGATGTAAATGGACTAATGCTCCAATCAAAGGAATAAGGTATCAGAATGTATAAAAAAACAAAACAAAGCAAGACCTATCTATATGCTACCTACAAGAGACTCATTTTAGCCCTAAAGACATCTGCAGATTGAAAGTGAGGGAATAGAAAACCATTTACCATGCTGAATGATGTCAAAAGAAAGCTGATACTTATATCAAAGTAGATTTTAAACCAAAGACTACAATAAGAGATGAAAAAGGGCACTATATCATCATAAAGGGGTCCAGCGACAAAGACCTAACAATTATAAGTACCAATGCCACCAACTTGGGAGCACCCAAATATAGAAAACAATTAACTGTAAAGGAACTCATTTTTAACAGTACAATAACAGAGTGGGACTTTAACACGCCCCTACAACCATGGACAGATCATCTAAGCAGAAAATCAACAGGGAAACAATGGCTTTGAATGACAGAGTGAACCAGATGTACTCAACAGATATATTCAGAGCATTTCATCCTAAAGCAGCAGAATACACAATCTTTTCCAGCACACATGGGACTTTCTCCAGAATAGATTACATACTGTATCACAAATCAGGCCTCAAAAATTACAAAGAGATTGAGATCATACCATGCATATATTTAGATTACAATGCTATTAAACTTGATGTCAACCATCAGAAAAAATTGAAAGACAACAAACACACAGAAGTTAAAGAAGATCCTACAAAAGAACGAATGGGTCAACAAAGAAATTAAAGAAGAAATTAAAAAGTACATGGAAACAAGTGAAAATATAAACATCATTGTACAAAACCTTTGGGATGCAGACACAGTGACCATAAGGGGAAAATATATAGCAAAACAGGCTTACGTCAAGAAGCCAGAAAAATCTCAAATACACAACCTTAGCTTTATATGTAGGAGCTAGGAAAAGAACAACAAATGAAGCCTAAAGCCAGCAGAAAGAAGGAAATAATAAAGATTAGAGCAGAAATAAATGATTTCTGAAATCATTCAGAAACAAATGAAAACAGCAGTACAACATATTGATGAAATTAGAAGCTGTTTCTTTGAAAGAATTGATAAAATTGATAATCCCCTAGCCAGAGATATCGAAAAGAGATAGGACCCCCAATAAGTAAAATCACAAATGAGAGAGGAGAGATCACAACCAACACCCCATAAATGTAAGAGAATATGATTTGAAAAATTATATGTCAAAAGAATTGGGAAATCTGGAAGAAATAGATAAATTCCTATGAATATATAAACTATTAAACTAAAACAAGAAGAAGCAGAAAATTTGAAAAGACTGGTAAGTGCAAATAAATTGAATCATTAATCAAAAATCTCCCAAAAAATAGAAGTCCAGGACCAGATGGCTTCCCAGGGAATTCTACTAAACATTTAAAGAAGGGCTAATACCTATTCCTCAAAAATTGTTCCACAGAAAAAGAAATGGAAGGAAAACTTCCAAACTCATTCTATGAGGCCAGCATTACCTTGATTCCAAACCCAAAGGCACCACTAAAAAGAAGAATTACAGGCCACTATCTCTGATGACCATGGATGCAAATATTATCAGCAAGATACTAGCAAATTGAATCCAACAGTACATAAAAAGAATCACTGAGGGAGCCTGGGTGGCTTAGTTGGTTAAGCATCCAACTCTTGACTTCGGCTCAGGTCATGATCCCATAGTCATGGGATTGAGCCCCATGTCAAGCTCAGCACTGACAGCCTGAAGTCTATTTGGAATTCTCTCTCCTCTCTCTCTGCCTCTCCCCTACTACCATTTACTCTTCTCTTTCTCTCAAAAAAATCTATCTATCTATCTATCTATCTATCTATCTATCGATCTCACCTGATCATGGTAAATCATTCCTTTTATATCTATCTATCTATCTATCTATCTATCTATCTATCTATCTATCTATTGATATATAGAAAATAGATAATAGATTGATAATAGGTAATAGATATCTATAGATAGATAGATAGATAGATAGATAGATAGAGAGAGAGAGAGAGAGAGAGAGAGATAAAAGGAATGATTTACCATGATCAGGTGAGATTTATTCAAAGGATGCATGGGTGGCTTAGTATTTGCAAATCAATGTGATACATAGCATTAATAAAAGAAAGGATAAGAGCCATATATCCTCTCAATAGATGCAGAAAAAGCATTTGGCAAAGCACAGCATCTGTTCTTGATAAAAATCCTCAAGAAAGTAGAGACAGAGGGAACATATCTCAGTATCATAGAGTAAGATCACAGGATACAAAATCAACATACAGAAATCTGTTGCATTTCTATACACCAATAATGAAGCATCAGAAAGAAATCAAGAAGGGGCGCCTGGGTGGCTTAGTCGGTTAAGCATCTGACTTTCGCTTAGGTCATGATCTCGCGGTTCGTGGGTTCGAGCCCCGTGTCGGGCTCTGTGCTGACTGCCAGCTCAGAGCCTGGAGCCTGTTTCAGTCTGTGACTCCCTCTCTCTCTGACCCTCCCCTGCTCACGCTGTCTCTCTCTCTCTCCTAGAAATAAATAAAACATTTAAAAAGAAAGAAAGAAATCAAGGAATTGATCCCATTTACAATGCACCAAAAACCATAAGATACCTAGAAATAAATATAATCAAAGAGGTAAAATATCTGTGCTCTGAAGTACAAAATACTTATGAAAGAAATTAAAGATGACACAAAGAAATGGAAAAACATTCCATGCTCAGAGATCAGAAGAACATTGTTAAGATGTCTATACCACCCAACACAATCTGCACATTAAATGGAATCTCTATCAGACATTAAATGTCTCCAGAGGCAAGGGAAACAAAAGCAAAAATGAACTCTTGGCACTGCATCAAGATAAAAATTTCTGCACAGAGGAGGAAATAATCCATAAAACTAAAAAGGCAGCCAAGGGAGTGGAAGGAGAGATTTGTAAATGAAATGATAAAGGGGTAGTATCCAAAACCGATACAGAATTTACCAAGCTCAAAACCCAAAAAAGCAAATAATCCAGTTAAAAATGAACAAAAGACATGAATAGTCACTTTTCCAAAAAAGATATCCAGATGGCTAACAGACACGTATTCAGCATGACTCATCATCAGGGAAATACAAATCAAAACCACTATGAGATACCACTTCACACCTTTCAGAATGGCTAAAATGAACAATACAAGAATTAACAGATGTTGATGAGGATGCAGAAAGAGGGGGAACCCTCCTGCACTTTTGGTGGGAATGCAAACTGATGCAGCCACTCTGGAGAACAGTATGGAGGTTTCTTAAAAAACTAAAACATAGAACTACCAACTACCTTACAACCCAGCACTTGCACTATTAGGTATTTACCTAAAGGATACAAAAATACAGATTCAGAGGGGTACATGCATCCTGATGTTTAAAAAGGAATATCAACAGTAGTCAAACTATGGAAAGAGCCCAAATGTCCATCGACTGATGAATGGATAAAGAAAATATGTTGTGTGTGTACACACACACACACACACACACACACACAAGCACACACACACAGTGGAATGTTAGTTATCGGAGGCATGTTTGCACATACTTCTACTCAGTGTACATAACTTTAGGACATGATTTTTGAAACAGTTTAATCTTGCTACATCATTTTCTCTTTAGTTTCATTCTTTGTCTTGTTTTATTGATATTTTGAATATTATTATTATACAGACATATTTGTATAAAGAGACTTAATCTTGAACTATTTAGAAAATACATAAATATATACATTCACCAATCAAACCTCTTATTTGGCATGCAAACACTTCAGAACATGGTTTTTACCTAATCTTTCTGCTTTTCACCTATATTATTCCTTAATAAATCCTTTTCCAACATCTTCTTGGTTAATTTGTCTGCTTGGGTATCTCATCCACATGCATGTCTTTAGCTAGCATCTAAATCAGGGAGGTGTGCAACTCAGATCTCTCCCTTTGAGAAAGAATTTGTCATTCAGCAGTGAGGAGGGCAATTATGTGACTGCTGTCAGCTATATTCTTTCCAAACTCACCACAGTATTTCAGCCAAGGCAATGCTTTTCCTGGGAAGCACCCAGCCAGTGACTGAGCATAGTAGGTGTCCTAGGGCCTGCCCCCTTCTGCACCATGAGAGACTCTTTGAAGAGGCAATCTTTTTTTTTTTAATGTTTTTATTTATTTCTGAGAGAGAGAGAGTGTGTGTGTGTGAGCAGGGGAGGGTCAGAGAGAGAGGGAGCCCAGAATCTGAAACAGGCTCCAGGCTCTGAGCTGTCAGTACAGAGCCCAACACGGGGCTCGAACCCACGAACTATGAGATCATGACCTGAGCTGAAGTTGGACGCTTAATCGACTGAGCCACCCAGGCACCCCTGAAGAGGCAATCTTTGATCTGGGGCTCACCATTGATTTGGTCAGGGCCTTCTCATATGTGCATCACAGTTTACTCTCTCACTGCCCAATCTTGCCTCTTTCCTGTCAGGTGTCAGGTCACACATTCCCCTGACCAATCATTTTTTTCACTTCTTTACCTTTGATAGGCACTATCAACCCTCTGCATTTCTGGTTGATAGACTTTGTATACTTCTAACTCCAAATCGGCATCAGACTCTGAGAGGACCCAAAATGACACATTAGATAACTCACATATTTATATCTCCTTGAAGTTTCACACCTGTAATTATAGACATCTATTTAAAGTCACCTCCTGGATGTCTCAAAGAGAACTTAGATGGGACTTGGATAGATGGAACTCATAATCTTTTCCTAATTTTTCTTCCATTCTGCTTAGTGAACAGTCCTAGCATCCATTTGGTTGGGGAGGTCAGAAAACCGGCAGCCATCCTTGACACTTATTCTTGGCAATCCTGTGTATCCTGGTCATCAACAAGTCATACTGGTCTTACTTCCTAAATATGCTACTTTTTCTATTTCCGTCTAGCTCCAAAACCAATGGTCTTGGTCTAGAATACCATCATCTCTTTATTTATTTTATACTAGTCTCCAAAAACTGCATCCAGTGTCATCACCAACCAATCTACCATTCTACATACTACAGCCAGGATTATTTTTCCGAACACACATCTGATCACATCATCATCTGGTTTAAAATTCTCCTGTTGTTTCCAGGATCTCTGGGTGGCTTAGTCAGTTAAGCATCTGACTCTTGATCATGGCACAGGTCATGATCTCCTGGTTCATGGGATCAAGCCCCACATCGATCTCTGGGCTACAGCATGGAGACTGCTTGGGATTCTCTCTCCCCTTTTCTCTCTCTCGCACTGTCCCACCTCTGCTCATGCTCTCTGTCTCATTCAAAATAAATAAATAAACATTTTAAAAAATCCTCCTGTTGTTTCCAGTTGTTCCCACAATAAAAACAGAAGGTTCCTGTGTTCAAGCTCCAACCTCCTTTTCCTTTCCTATGCCATATTGCAAATCCATGATGGCAGAGACTATGCCCATTTTATGTACCATTTTATCTCAGAGTCAATTTGAACATCTGGCACACACCAGGTGCTCAATATCTCATTGTTTAATACATAATCAAATGATTGAAAAAATGAACGAATCATTTGATTGAATCTATTCACCTTCTGCTGGACACATTTTGTGTTTTTTTAATTGTTGTATTTCATCTCGGAATGCCTATCTAAATCTTACTATCCTTTAATTTTCAGCTATAATATCAACTCCATCAAGAAGGTTTTCTTGACTTACTAGTTGAAAATAGTTATGTACTCTATTATAAAATCCTACATTCTTAAATACTACATTTAATATGTAATCATTTGATTAAGTATCTTTAATGTAACCAATATATCCAATTAAGCTCCACGTTCCTCAAAGACAAGGGTTGAATTTATGCCTTTAAGTATTCTGCACATCACCTAACATATACATGTATATGTAAGTGTATGGGCTTGACTTTATTGAATGATTTGATTGACTGATCTGGCAACATCTGGATGATTTGTCTTGCTAGTAGAGCAACCGTGTTGATATTACAAAGAGTGGATGAGGCTAATAAAAATGTGATGGCCCAGTAAAAATGTTGGTTAGGCAATATATCTCTTGAATCCAGCTCTAAGTATCAAGAATAGGAGACTTGTTTGGCGTATACATTTTTGTTGGTTTTCTAAACTCAAGTGTCATAAAATCTACTTCATACCTAGAAAATGTGCATTGGCTGTGTGTTTGTAAGAATTGCCTATGCTTGATAATGGAGAAATTTTCCAAAAGAATAAGATGTGTACTGTTGAAGACCAAAAAGTTGATTTCAGGTGCTACAGAGGGAGGCTGCTTAAAACTCTTGACATGATTTGAATATTTATTGATGTACGTTAGAAAAAGTAAACTCTTAACATCAAAACCATGACTGTCATGGGGTGCCTGGGTGGCTCAGTTGGTGAAGTGTCCGATTTTGGCTCAGGTCACGATCTCACTGGCCATGGTTTGAGCCCCATGTCGAGCTCTCTGCTAACAGTTCAGAGCCTGGGGCTTGCTTCAGATTCTGTCTCCATCTCTCAGCCCCTCCCCTGCTCACTCTCTCTCTCTCTTCTCTTTCTCTCAAATATAAAATTTAAAAAAAAACAAATCCATAACTGTCATAGCTAACATTGTTTTGGGTAGGATTAAGAAACCAGCATTTCAGTTTTGAAAAGTAATTATAAATAAATATATTAAAATCATATGTGATATGAGATATGGCCAAAACCAGGACTGAAGCTTGGCAAACATTATTTTAGAGAACTGAAATGTTAATCTAACTCATTACTGAAACCTAGGTTCTTACCACTATTGAATCAATAATTCAGTTTAATAGCTTTCATTCATCAGGTATTTATGGAGGGCTGTATAAGTAAGTAAAGCATTGAGCTCAAAACTAGAGAAATAAAATTATTAATAACATGTGTTCCCTCAACGAGCTCACAACACCATGGGGAAAAAAAATAAACCTAGTGTGAATGCCCTAATAGAAGGACATTTAATCAGCTTGCCTGGTGAAGGATGTATCACATAAATAAGAGGAGGTTAATGCAAGAGCATCATTTGGGAGGCCAGGTAGAAGTTCATCAGGCAAGCAAGTGAAGTCACATCATTGCAGGTGAAGACAACAGTCTGTCAAACCAGAGAGGTATCTACAACAGGAGATATTCCCAAATGATGGGAGTCTCCATTGCAGTATAATAGGGGCTGGAAACTAAGGCAAGAATCAAGTACAGGACTACTACCCACACCAAAAGAGTTGTTCCTGTATCTTAAAGATGATGGAGGACCACTATATCAGATAGGCACATGATCAGGTTTCTATTTTTAAAAATAATATAAATGCCAGAGTAATTTTGTATTCTCATGAATTTTAATGCAAAAAGTTTGAAAAGTACTTTTTCTAGCATAGATTATCTTAGAAATTTTTTTCCAAGACACCCAAAAGTAAGATTTGAAGAAGAGACAAAAACTGAGGTGAGATGAGGAGAAACTTAAACCATGAGGGGAAAAAAGTCATCTACCTTTATGATTTGCAGTCTCCATTCTTTTTTTTTAACATTTATTTATTATTGAGAAAGAGAGAGAGACAGAACATGAGTATGGGAGGGGAAGAGAAAAGGGGAAACACAGAATCCAAAGCAGGCTCCAGGCTCTGAGCTGTCAGCACAGAGCCCCGGATCTCGATGTGGGGCTCAAACCCACAAGCAGTGAGATCATGACCTGAGCCAAAGTTGGACGCTCAACTGACTGAGACACCCAGGCGCCCCGCAGTCTCCACTCTTGAGGGTCCTGCCTGTCTCTTAAGTAAAGCAGTTCCACTCCTACCTAGTTATTCAATATTCTCCCTTTACCTAGGCATTTCCTGAAGTATCATTGAATTATCAATCACAAAAAGGGTACATTTTTATTATAAAATCCCTCAACCAAGTGATCAGAGCTAATATCACCAATAATGGGACAAGTAACATTGTTTGCCCTCAGATAGTCTTCCTGCCAAAAAAGGTTTAATGTAATCATGAAGAAGAAACATACAAGTTCAAGTTGAAGGACAAACCAAATTTCATGAAGGTCAATGACAGACTAGAGAACTGTTCTAGCTTAATAGAGACAAAAGCAAGGCAAATTAATATAATGTGAAATCTTTGACTGGATCTTGATTTAAAAAGAAAAAAATGCTATTGGGATCTGATTGGTGTAAGCGGAGAATTTTGAATATGGACTATATGTTAAATAATGAATTATCATTATTTAATATCCTGAATGAGATCATTATGTTGTGCTTGTATAGAATAATGTCCTTGTTGGGGCACCTGGGTGGCTCAGTTGGTTAAGGGTCTGACCCTTGATTTCAGCTCAGGTCATGATCTCAACAGTTGTGAGAGAGAGCCCCACATGAGGCTCTGCACTGATGCAGCAGAGAGGGTTCTCTCTCTCCCTCTCTCTCTCCCTCCCCAATTTGAGCTCTCCTCTCTCTCAAATAAATAAATACCTTTAAAAAAAGACAAAGACAAATGTTCTTGTTCTTCAGGTTACATGCAGAAATATTTGGAAGTAAAATTTTATTATTTCAGAATAAGTTACTCCAATGTTTCAAGAATAAAAAATATTAATACATAAACAGAGAGCTAAAACAAATTTGTAAGAGTATATGGATCTTGATTTACTATTCTGGTGGATATTCTGTAGGCCTGACAGTTTTTCAAAATAAAATGTTAGAAAAGAAATGCTGCCCGCATTGCACCCCCAAAATTTCTGGTTTAATTGGTTGGAGGTGGAGCCTAAGCATAGAGGTTTTTTGAAGCTCCCAGATAATACTTAAGTTGAAAACCATTACAATTGTTCAAAGTTATCACTTTACAACTATGGGGTGGGAGTGGGCAGATATCACAAGTCCTTGAGGCAAGCAGTTCTTGAGCTCGGACTCTATGCCATACACTTTTTAAGTGCTTAATATGCATTAATTGGCTACATTGATGAATTGCACGGGGAGTAGGCTTGGATAGATATTTGAATTTAGTCTGTTATTTATTTTTACAAGATATATCTGTGAGAGATTTATTGTCTACCAGAAACCCAAAGCATTCCATCGCATAAATAAGATCAAACCATTTAAGAGAGCATCTGCTTGGAATATGTAAACTACCAGGCCAGAGAGTTAAAATTTGAGAGTTTATGTGAAAGGCATTCAAATTAATAGGTGGTCATGATATATATCAGTGAAAGGGAAAGAGTTTTTCCACACAAAAATACATTAATGCAACAAAATAAATGATAAAATATGCCCATAGTTAACCCAAACACTGAAAGAGTGACAGAAATATAAATTTCTAAAATCAATACCTTAGTAAAAAATCAAACTTTATATTTGACTTTTACCCAGAATAAAAGAGTTAAGGTGAAGATTTCAACTTACTATTTTATGTTACATTTTACGAAAAGGTTTAATTGGTGACCGAATATCAAAGGAACTTCGTATCTCCCTGGCCAAATACAAACTTAGCTTTCATTTGGCCCTAATTTCTGAGATTTGTGTTACTTTCAAGGGGAAAAATAGACATACTCTAGAGCTATAATTATACCTTCTTATTTTTTATTATTTGCCCTGGCTAGGTAATGTGTATTTGCCTAGTCAATGTTCATAGTCTGTTCCATGTTTTTGCATGGCAAAAGTTAAATAAACAGTAATATTTCGAGAAAAGGAAAGTTCATACAAAAAAAATAAAACAAACCCAGAAAATACTCTTCAGTATAGCAGATTCTGTGAGTCATTGCTGTCTGAAACAACATAGTACTTCTTTATTGTTATTATAAGAATTACATTGTAATATATCATTAAATAAAATTTTATCCTTTAATAAAATACAAGTAATTGGTTCTACCCCTTTCCTACATTTTTTAAAGAGTTTTAGTTGCACAGTTTAGATTCAGCATGTTTAGGGGTGCCTGGATGGCTTAGTCAGCTAAGCGTCCAACTTTGGCTCAGGTCATGATTTCATGGTTCGTGGGTTCAAGCCCCACGTCAGGCTCTATGCTGACAGCTCAGAGCCTGGAGCCTCCTTCAGAATCTGTGTCTCCCCCTCTCTGCCCCTCCCATGCTCATGCTCTGTCTCTCTCTCTCTCAATGACAAATAGCAATGTTAAAACATTTTTTTTAAAATAAATTCAGCATGTTTAGAGGTTATTTTACACAGTTACCTCTTCAACAACATGGGTTTGAACTGCACATGTCCAATTATATTTGAAATTTTTTGGTATAAGTACAGTACTATAAATATACTTTCTTTCTTGTGATTTTCCTAACCTTTTTATTTATTTCTAGCTTACTTAATGGTAAGAATACATATACATATATGTGATAATTGACTATGTATGTTATTGATAAGGTTTCTAGTTAACAGTGGACTATCAGCAGTTAAGTTTTTGCAGTTAAAAGTTCTACATGGCTTTTCCCCCACATGGAGGGTCAGCACCCATAACTCCCATGTTGTTCAAGAGTCAACTGTACTGATAAGCACACAATAAATCTTTATCTTTTAATATTCCTAAAAAAAACAAATCTTATTTAACTATTACTTCAGATATTATTCCCCTATGTACATTAGCCAAAGCAACTCACTTCTATAGTTTTTAACTAGAAGAAATGAAATCTCTTTCCCTGCTTCTTGTCTCTTCACTGTCATCTGCCCCCCTACAACCAGAGAATGACCCATTATTTAAGAGCAATTATGCTCATGTTTTGGTTTGGTCATATACAGGAAGCAGCTATCTGAATTTGACATATGAATTTGTTATTTACTTATAAGTAGTAGTTTCAGGAGACAACATCTGGAAATGGAGAAATGAAAAGAATTAATACTAGGCAAAGTTATGGATAATGGTAGCCTTGAAAATTATACAGAAGGAAATTTCTCTCTTATGGGTTTAGTCCTTCCTGTCTCTGAACATTATTTGCTCTGGAGTGTCTGTGTGTGTGTGTGTGTGTGTGTGTGTGTGTGTGCGCGTGTATGTGTGTGTCTGTTTCTGTATATGATTCAACAACTACTCACTGAGCATTAAAAATAAGGATCCCCACCTACAAGTCATATCAGTTAGAAGGTTGGAAAGGTCACATGCACTCTAGACCTTTCTGAGATCTGAAATGCACATGAGTCTGAACTGTCCTTCTTGAGCCAGCATGGGATTATTCTAGTTCCTAATTAGAAGAATAGACTTCTTTGAGGAAAATAAATAGATTCTGGAGTGAAATTAACCCTTGTGGATGAGGTATAGAGTTTCTAACACTAGTTGGTGAGATTGCCAAGGAGAAACTCTTAGAAATCTAGGGATAAAATGAGGTTGGGAAGTGAAATGTGGAAATCCTTGAGTACATCCCTGTTGGACCATGAGAAACCCATATCTAACACACTCATTTACAATTCTTTCTCCATCTCTTTGACACTGTAATAAATTCAGATATAACAACTGTTTGTAGTGATCCTGAGGTAGAAGTAAGGAACAGAGCCAATAGACATATCGGGGCTGCACAACTTTTATCAAGAATATCTTCTGCAGAGGATTTTGGCAAGTGGCACCATTTTCTGAAGGGCTCTTGAGTGTATTAACAGGATTTTTAAAAAAAGGAAAGTCTTTCATCTCTTTTTTCTAATGTATGCCATTGCCTGTCATCCTGCCATGTCTCTTCTACATACATTAGATATTGTTAAAAATAAAGTTTTCAAAATTGAATTTTTTTCATCAAAAATGAGAGGGAAAAAAAAACTGGAAAGGAATAGTGTAGAATGTTGAGCTTCAGTTCCCAGAAGTCATTAAACTTGTCCCCCAACCTCTGCAGATGAATGTGGGCGATCATAAAGTCATTGTTAGGACCTTGGATATTTTGCTAGTAAAGAATAATCCCAAAGAAGCCAGGGAAGGTCTCAAGTCATTTCAAGAAGAATGTGAGATGGTTTTCTTTTGGGAAATTCATTTTGGGGAAAAAATACATTTTGATGATAGTACAAATGAATGTTAAACACATAGACTGACCCAAACCCACAATTTGTAAATAAGAGTCTGCTCATTTTTTGTCAACTCCAAAACTCTCACTTGGCTCTACCACCCCTAAATATATAAAGCTGCCCTGCACACCTAAGAGATCATAATGAACCTGTAAGCTTCCTAGCGTCCCACTAAGCCCTGCCAGGACCCTGAGGGCAGGCTGTGACAACATCACTTCTTTGAAAATGTGGAGCAGAGTTCTGCTCATTGGTTACTGACCATAGAAGGACACTAATACTTTCTGATTTATTCCAAATCGAAAAAAAGGACAGGGGGCATCACATCTGCTGTGCAGCAGGATCTTCCTGCCCGCAGTCCTGAGAAGCTGGCATATTTAGGTAGTTTAAAAGGATCCATTGTGTTTACTGCATTGACACGCTTGACAGAATGTTGGGTAACAGTAAAATTCTGAATGCAGGATATAGATTTCTTGTCATATATCATGTTTAATAGATGTATTTAATATTCACTGTTGAATATTAAAACTATATTCCCATGAAGCAATAGAGGCATCAAGAAAGAAAAATGACATATCTTTTTTGACATACAGAATAGAAGAAGATTCAGAATAAATACTAACTTAATCATGACAGATGTGCCTGGGGAAAGCACATGATAGTTCTCACAAGCACTAGAGCATCAGCTGAGGAGTCCAGAAAGCCTAGCTATCTCAGCTGTTCATGGCTGAGATAGCAAATATATTAACTGAGACATCCTTAAGTCACTCTCCTTAGTTTCCTCATCTGTCAAAGGCAGCAGCTACTCATATGCATATATGAATTGTGAGGAGGAAATAAGATCGTGGGCATGATCACAGTGGACGTTTATAAAAATGCAAGTTATTCTAAAGGTTTAATGAGGTAAGGCATCTACTATAAGCAAACACTGTCCATTAAGCATAAAATTACTTTAATTAGCAACTACAGATCAGCTAAGCCATCCATATAAAATTAGATAATACATATTTTAATATTAATATTTAAACAGGAATGAGAGAAACATTGAAACAGTATTAAGATGGGGAGTTTCGATGGCTTAGTCAGTTAAGCTACCGACTTCGGCACAAGTCATTATCTCATCCTTGGTGGGTTTGAGCCCTGCATCGGGCTCTGTACTAAAAGCTCAGGGCCTGGAACCTGCTTCAGATTCTGCGCGTGTGTGTGTCTCTCTCTCAAAAATAAATAAATGATTTTTTTTTAAAAAAAGAAACAGTGTTAAGAGTAGTTTCAGGCCTAAATCAATTTTCATCCCATTGACAAGGAATATCTGTTGTTTTTGCAGATAAACTATATCAAGCTTTTAGAAAATTCTTGATATTTTAAAAGAAATATTTCAATGAACATTAAATTCTTAGTGGTGCAGCATTTTTAAAGAAGAATTAGTATAAAAAATAAGAGCTTAGAAACTTAAAAAATTAAAACTGATGCATTAGATACATTGAAATAGTAGGCTGTAGGATATGCCTACGTTTACATATTCCCACTTCCAGGAGGCCCCCATGTTTTGGAGTGCCTTTCCTGAAGCGTCCTCTGGTCCCTGGTACTGTCCAGGGTTGGTGGTGCCATTCAGTGTTCTCTGAATCCAAATCATGAACCACAAGGGCTTCAGTCCCCTCTTCCCCACTTTGGGGACCCTTCCAATCCTCTTCGCAGGGTGTAAGATCAACTGAATATACAGAGAAGCTCTGGGATTCATGCTGATGGGGTTTCTGCACCCCAGAGTTGGCCCCAGTTCCAGGAGGGCACCCTATTGAGTAGATAACTCCTGATGGTCAGCACAGCATTTCTTTTTGCAGGATCTGATGAGATTGGGTTTCCATAAAGTCACCTATAAGCAGCAGATGTCACTTAACTCTATCATCAGATATAAGCTGAAGGCTGGGCTACTGAGGATTCATTGCCAACCCTGGGCTAGAGCTATGTGTATGGGCTTGTGAATGAGGTCTCACTCAATTCTGTTCTGACCACAGTGCTGCCTCTAGTCTAGCATCCAAGGATGTGATTTACCCTATGTACCTTTTATTTGTTTTTTTTGTTTGTTTTGTTTGTTTTGTTTTCGTTTTTGTTTTCATACAGTTTCATTGAGAAGTTTAAGATGTAGGCATTTTCCTCTGTTTTAGGGGAAATTTACCACTCCCCACACACAGTCTCCACCCCTGTTCGCTTCTCTTGAGCATGCTTACCACACACACTTGTAGAACACCTGGGGATCCAAACATCAACTATTTGGTAATACAAAGAAACTACCAAGTTACACAAAAGAATCTCATTTACTTCCTTTTCACTAACAGACTATGAATGAAAGATTAAGGAGCAAACATTACCTTCATCCAAACTGAATACTTTGTTATATTCTGTTTTTTCTTCCTCTAAGACATTAAAACCCAAAGCAGTTTTATTTACTACTGTAACTCCGATATTATTCCATTTTTCTTCTCTGAATGGCTAAGCTAGGACATACTCTCAAGTTACTCCTAACCTCAAGCTTGGCAGAAAGCAGACTCCCACTTGCAGCGTGGCCATGATGCTTTGCAACAGGCAAAATTAGCACACAGGTGCAAATGATGCTTTCGGAGTTGCCAAAAATTTTTAAATAATGCATTAAAATGGAGTTTCCACATTTCTCTGATGCAGCAAAAATTCCTCTAAAGTGGGTGGCAGCTATGAAAGAAAAGGCACTTTATGCTAAAATTCTGAGGGTCTCTCACGAGAATCCAGCGTTGGAGAGGCCTGACCAGCCAGAGCCGCAGGCTACTCTTTCAGCTGGAGAGGGGCACCCCACCCCCAGGAAGGCATCTGGAAAGGATACTGCTCCTAGCACAATCACCCATCTCCTCTGCAGGCTTCATGCCATGTCTACTAGCCCTCTGGGTGTGGCCATACTTATTTATCCAAGGACACTGGATTGATATTGGCTCTTTCCTTTGATCAATGTGGTAATGCCATGCTCTTCTTATTTTTTTTTAATTTTTTAATGTTTTTATTTATTTCTGAGAGAGAGAGAGAGACAGCATGAGCAGGGGAGGGTCAGAGAGAGAGGGGGACACAGAATCTGAAGGAGGCTCTAGGCTCTGAGCTGTCAGCACAGAGCCCGATGTGGGGCTCAAACCCACGAACCGTGCGATCTGACCTGAGCCGAAGTCAGACACTTAACCACCAGAGCCACCCAGGCGCCACTCCTCTGCTTTTTTGAAAGTTTACATTATGCCACTTCACTTTTACAAAACACCCGTATTGGTACCTGTTTTTGCCAATTGAAAGAAATCTGCAGAGAAGTTTCACTTTTAGAGAAAACAGGCTAAAAGCGAAAATAGCATTCACTGTTTGTTTCTCAGTGAGCCATCATACAGGCAGCGTGGCCAAGCTCCTACCTTGGGAACTGCACTCAGCATCTGGCCGCCATAGCTTTCAATCTGTTGGTGAGCAACTGCTTTATCTTGACTTATTTTGTGCAACTGTTAGCAAGATGTGTCCTGAGGTATCTGAAAAGCCTAAGAGAGGTTATTTTTTAGGTCTGGGGGATGCACAAGAAACTTTCCATACAAATTAAATGGTAATTGTTCCTTCGTTTTCTGCCATTTCAGCTTGCAAAAGTTTCATGGGAATCCCTCACTTTTGGATAGCGGGGAAACCTGTAATCACATGTGTTAATTTCTACAGTTCTCAAAGTATGTATTGAATAAGTAACTAAGAAAGTTCATAATTTAAGAACATTTTTACTGAATTATCTTATGTCAGGCCCTGATCAAATATTTGGTATCAGTGATCTCATTTAATCCTAAAGTCCTAATATCCTCAATCTTTTTCAATCAATTAATGTCTGAAATTCCATCCCAATTTAATATTTTGAAATACTCTACTTAAAGCCATGGCTAGAGTGAAGCTTAGGATAAGGAGAGTATTAAGGACAGGCTGGGTTTTTTATAAGATATATTCAGAAGATACCAGATTACCTTGTAGATTGGGTAAGAAAAACAGAGATCAGGAACCATGAAAACTAAGGTTTTCAAGGACTTCAGGAATAGGAATTAAAGATATGAATGTCTTCCTCAGGACTCTGTTTCTTTCCTTTTTTCTTTTAATTCCTTTTATTATGTCTGTTTGGAACTCACAGTGCAAGGCTAAATCACCATCACTGGAAGCTCCTGGACTTATATTCTTAAACGTTCACCACTTGAAAGAAAAGGGCTCATCCCTCTAACTTAAGTTCCTAGGAAGGAGTCTGATGGGCACAATACATATCAAGTTTAGATCCCAGAAGAAGGGAAAGATGCCAGGCAAACTAAACAAAGAAATATCTATAGCAATACATTAGCCAATTATGGGTCCATCTTTACCTTAAAATTATGCACTAACTTTATCAATATCATTGGTTTATTTTTAAAGAGAAAGTATGCAACTTGAATGCCACCTAGGAAGCCAGAATCTACAAAGCCAAGAGTTTCCTACTATTTATGACCATGGCACTGAGGTTAAAAAAAAAAAAATGATGCCCTGTATAGCCACAAAATGTATTCTAAACACATTGTAGTTATCAAGCATCATCAACCCTAAAATATTCCTTATCACCAAAAGGGATTGCCTAGTAAGGCCAGTAAAGGCAGTGGAGTTTATTAATTATCTTTAACAAATAACTATATTAAGACTATCCAATGTCACAGAAACACTGGTTAATTGATTCAGCAGCATGTTTGAATTTACATTCAAAAAGCAGAACCACTTGTTTAGCCTTGCACAAAAAATGCCATCCATATTCTAATCATGGATTTTGACGTCAAAGGTGCTCAGCTAAATGGGAGCTCTTTGCAATGATTAACACTTTCAAAAACATTTATTTTCATAAACTTGCAAACTCCAGCAGCAACCTCTTTCACTAGAGGACATTTTAGAGAACTGCTCCTGAAAACTGAGTGTATATGATAGGACTGTATTATTTTGATGACTGTTTGCACTTATTTCTAGTATTGGCACCTTTCTATTAGAGCAACATCAAGATGTGTCTCTTTAAAAAAAAAAGTGTTTTTTATATGCCAAATGACTTACTAGGTGCATGCCGTAGTGAAATGCAGGTTAAGGGGATGATTAGAGGGACATTTTTCTATTATTTGACATGAGCGCCTACAACTGTCTCCTCTCCTGATTGGAAAGAAAAAAATGTACTGGAATAGATATTGATGGCATGAAAATAAAGATGAAGATACCCTGGTAAATAGAATCAGCATTTATCTCCTGTGGCAGGCTTGGAGTGGTAGACTTTTTCTTTAGGGGTGTAGGCTCCTCTAGTTTTTCTGAAATCAGGGCCATATGACATTCTGGTCCTAAGACACTTTTGTCTTCATGAGCCCCTTCCTCCATAAAGATCATTACAAATTGTATTTATCACTAGGTTGGCATAGAGACACATATATTGCTCCTTTATATTAAAACATTTTCTTTGACCTAGAAGTCCAGTTTTAATCCTGATGTAAAGTATATTAAAGCATGTTCATGCACCTCTGAAAGCGCTGTAGTCACCAGACACTGTGCCTACCATGTGCAACAGATAAGGTGGCCCCGACTAAGATCCACCTCTTTACTCTTCGAGAATATCCAGTCTTGGGGCCCCTGGGTGGCTCAGTTGGTTAAGCATCTGACTTTGGCTCAGGTCATGATCTCACGGTTCGTGGGTTTGAGCCCCATCTTGGGCTCTGTGCTGACAGCTTGGAGCCTAGAACCTGCTTTGAATTCTGTGTCTCCCTCTCTCTCTGCCCCTTCCCCACTCATGTTTTGTCTGCCTATCTCTCTCAAAAATAAATAAACATTAAAAAAAAAAAAACCCAGCCTTCGAAACCTAGTTCACGTAGGTTCTTGGCACTTCTAGATGAGAACTATTAAAAGATCAAAGATTCTAAATGGCTAGCCAGTGAGTCCAAAGATCCACTTATTTAAAAAGAATAACTGAAGAGCATCATCACCCACAGGCAAACAGTTCATTCTCTATTGACTCAAACACAAACGTTGGAGTTGAGAACTTTAGATCAAAAAGAAATACAATGTAGAAGCAAATGCTCCTAAGGAAGCTTTTAAATGTTCCCTTTGAATGAAATAACTTGGCAGAACAACACAGTGTTGGCCTTAGAATATATTTAATATTTGTTGGTTAATATCATGCCACATTCTACATCCATGCCGCAGAAACTTAAGCAAACACTTAAGAGGTGTTCGGCAGAAACAAATATCTCTGCCCTAGGTAAGACGAAGTCCATTTCATATTATTCATTTAATCATCAATAAACATTAATTAGTGCCTACTGTATTAGTTGCTAGGGATATGAGCCTAAGCCTGGTGTGTTGGGGTGGGGGTGGGGGTACGAGATAATGGCGGTGACACTAAAAAAGCAACGTGAAAAGGATTGTTTGCCATGTTAAGCAACTTATTTTATCCTGAAATTGATGAGGAGGCAATGAAAAATTTTAATGAAGGAAGAATATGATTAAAATTATAATTTAGAAAGATATTTATAGTAGTAGCATGGACCATTGGCTTTACAACCTTACTTTCAGGATAGAATCACCTGGTGAGCCTTGAAACTTGCCAGTGCTCAGACCCTACCCTGCAAAGATACCTGTTCATTTAGCCTCAGATGGGACCTCAACCCCAAGGGTTTTTAAAAATTTCCAAGGTGATTCTAATGTGCATCCAAGATTGGAGAACCAGTGCTATGGAAGACCGCAATGGAATAAGACTGTGCTGTGAGAGATAATAAGGAACTGAATTAATAGTACTAGAGGGATACACAGGAACTCACAGCATATAGGAACAAGAAATTTGTTTGGTTGGATTTACTCTGAATGATTTCAAAACGAATACAATAAACCAGTGTCTGCAGGATCTAGCCACATGGCTCCACCATGTGGATAAACTGTGATATATCAAGTCAGCTGATAGCTTTTTTCCTTCTGATCCTGGTTGCTGTTAACATGAGAATATTAGTAAAACTAAATTAAAAAGCCAAAAATAGTATGTTGATTAGAAGAAAATTTATGTATTGATACTTGAGAAGATTTAGAACTCAAATACTTTACTCAAATTGGATAAAATGCTGTACATATGAAATGTCTTTGTATTTTTTACTTGGGTACAACCTTTATGAGAAAGGTATCTATTTACATTTATTAAGTCTAAAGTCCATTAAGTAGTGAAATTATCACATCTGGTTTTGGGGAAAATACATTAGGAGAGTTGCATTGAGGACTTGAAATGCCAAACATTTATAATTGCTTTTTCTCTCTATAGGATTCCTTGAAAGTAGCTTTATAATCATATCACTCTTATTCTTGGGCTATACTGAAATAATTCAGGTAGAAATGTTAAATTTATTAGAAGAGCAAAATAAGTTGATTAATTTTTATGACTATAGAAGTTTCTCATCTTATTTAACTACTCACATAATTCTCTTTAAAAGCTTGGTATGTGTGATTCTTAATGGCAAAATAAAACATCTTCATAGTCTGTAAACTTTCATACATGATTGGCTCTTGTAATTTATCAATATCTCTTGAAGCAAATTCTGAAAATGAGATTATTAAACTACTGAAATTAACATTGCATTTCTAATTCTCCGGTCTCCAGACAATGTGCTCGATAAGCACTTTTTGAGTTCATAATTAAGTTGTACTTTTCATCTCAAGGCTTAAGCCAAGTTTAAATTTCAATTCCATATTCCGACTTAATATATCAATCCAAAGGTTTATATTTCACTTTAAAAGTACCTTTGTTTTGGAAGAAACATAATCCTTACCAAATGAAATATATCAAAATCTATTAAAGCAAAACAATAGCTCTAAAAATGTTAATGCTAAGGATATTGGCTCACTTACTGTAATGACCCCCTGTGGACACGAAGGTCTTTTCCACACATAGGACAGTTATTAACGTAATAATCAATATTTTTAGACTATCTGCCAGAGGTAAGGCATGATGTGAGCATCATAGGTGATGTCTAAAATCAGGATCCCTTCTTCAAAGGAGTTTAAGTCTTTGTGGCAGTTCAGATCATCACACAAGGCATCACGGATTACACTTACAGTCCAAAACAGTGAAGGAGAGCAAGTGCAATGAGTAAGAAGAGATCACACTGAGCTAGAATACTTAGACAGTAACAGAAGTAACAGGATTTAAGCTAGATAGACTTAAAAGAAATTTGTATAGACAGAGGGAGTTTGGGGCATTGCAGTCAGGGACGGTGACAACAGCCATAACTGAGAAACAGAACACAGTTGGCAGGCCAGTAGCACAGGCCGTACTTGGAGTATGTTAGAAATAGAGAATCTTGTGGTTGGCCTATGGATCAGATTCTGCATTTTAACAAAATCTCTAGATGATTCTCACTTACATTAAAAACTTTAAAGTGCTCTTAAAGTAAAAGCAAACTTTTTTCTGTAAAGGGTCAGATAAGAAATATTTTGGGCCTAATGGGCCATCTGCTCACCTTTGTCCCTTAGCACAAAAGAAACCATAGATGACAACATGTAAATGAACAGGTTGGGTTCCAGTAAAACTGTATTATTGTGATGGTTAGTTTTATATGTCAATTTGACCAGGATAGGGGGTGCCTAGATATCTGGTTGAACATTGTTCTGGGTGTGTCTGAGAATATTTCTGGATAAGGTAACATTTGAATTGGTAGACAGAGTGAAGCAAAAGGTCCTCAGTGTGGGTGGACCTTATCCAATCTGTTGGAGGCCTGGATGGAACTAAAGGAGCGTTAAAGGTGAATTTGCTCTCTCTGCCTGACTTTGATGTTCTCTTGCACTTGGACTGGAACTTACAATTGGTTCTCCTGTGTCTCTAGTTTGCAGACAGCTGATCATGGACCTTCTCAGCCTCCATAATTGTGTGTACCAATCCTTTATAATAAATTATAAGATGTAAGTATATAAATAAATACAAATGTGTATGTGTGTGTGTGTGTGTGTGTGTGTGTATAACATAGCCATCCATCCATTACATTGGTTCTGTTCCTCTAGAGAACCTTAACATTTTTATCATCTTAATTCTAAACTCTATATAGCAGTAGGAGAATAATTACTAAAGGGGTTGGTAATTTTTATTACTCTAAAACCAAAGGATGTTTTAATCCAGTTGTGGAAGAATGAATTTTTTTCTCACCTTTTTTAGCCATTTGGGAATGTGGTTATGAATATTTTTTTTTTCAAATGGACATTAAGTTTTCACTGTGGTCATGTTGCTTGTGTATAAACATGAGGCCAAAAAATAAATGAGCATCTCCTATTACTTCTTCTTACAAAGGTAACCTGGAATAAACGTATGATTTCCTTCATTCTACCTAACAGAAAAGATGGAGACTCTCCATGATAAGGTATGCTGTCATTCTCGTCATCCTCTGGGCTTTAAAAATCAACTGCATTGGGGTGCCTGGGTGGCTTAGCTGGTTAAGAGTCAGACTCGAGCTCAGGTCATGATTTCATGGTTTGTGAGTTGGAGCCCCACGTCAGGCTCTGTGCTGACAACTAGAGCCCGGAGCCTGCTTCAGATTCTGTGTCTCCCTCGCTCTCTGCCCCTCCCCTGCTCATGTGCTCTCTCTCTCTCTCAAAAATAAGTACTTAGAAAAAATAATAAACATTATAAAAAATCAACTGCATTGATTGATATAACTGGAATAGTAGTTCTCAAGTATATCCCAGGTGATACTGGGAACTAGTTAGAAATGTTAGTTCTTGGGCCTACTCAAGACTGCGTGGTAGGGCTCAACAATGTGTGTTTTAACAAGCTCTCAAACTGGGTAGGCTGAATATTAAAGCTTGAAAACCACCGAACTCAAGAGAACTCAGCTTAAGAATGCAGATTCCTGGGTCTCCAGTCTAGATGTATTGAATGGGAATCTCTGATTTGCATTTAACAAGCTCCCAAATGACTGTTAGATTCATTCATATTTGAAAGTCACTATTTTAGAATTGCTGTTTGTCTTTCAATCCACCACTGCATCCAACCTATGGGGCTTTGCCAAGTTCTATATTTTTTACATTTGCAGAAACTTCCAAATGTAATGCTAATTATCAGAAAAACCTAAGTTTTAAAAACACAGACTCCCAGGTCCTGCTCCAGAATTCCATACAAAAACATATTATATAAGTGTACTACATATCATACAGCATATATCATATGTTATATGATAGGTATGATACACATGATATGTATCTGGGAGCATGGTGAGGAATTCAACTTTATATTCCTGAAACTTAGATAGCTACTCAAAGACTGGACATTTGGGCCTCATCATTAGAATTGATTGACCCCCTTGTTCTATTTTAATGTGGATTTTATAAAGTCTTCATTATTAAAACAATCACAAATAATTTCCAGAGTAAAGTAATGCAATTCTGATAATTTTTCTCTCCCACTCAAAATTTTTAACATTATACATGTAAATGGGCTTCACATTCATCACTGTCTGCTAATGATTGCAAGAGAACTAAGCCCAACTCTTTTTGGAGGGTTAACAGTGTTTAAAACAATAATAACAACATGAGAATTACCTTCATATTGACTACCTAACCCTGACTATCAGAAGAGACACGAAGTCTTTGGAATGAACCATAGCTAGCAAGGGTTGAATGAACTAGGCTCTGGGTTTTCGATTGGTTTCAAACCTCATAAAGGTTTTGTCTTCATCAGTACCAGGTATTAGCACTTAGGAATAAGAAATCTTACTACCCCACTCCCTGGTGAGCCCTACCCAATGTTACTGTCATTGAGAGGAGACTGTATTTGTGTATGTTATAGTCATTCTCCTACAGTCTTAGGATCTTGAGATAGGGACTATGAAATAGCCCCTTTTTACATCTCTATCACCATCATCACCAACACCTAACAATTAGTACTAGGCTTTGAATATAGGAGTGATCTGGGAAGATGCTGAATTGGGTATGGATTTATAGAATTTGCTCCCCAACGTGTTGTGTCAAGTCTCTTTAATTTTAAACAGTCCTAAAATGAATGAAAAAAAGTTTCAATTTTGGGGGGTTACATGTAGACCAAGGATATTTTTTAGATGCTTTTTATTCTTTTTCATTTTCTTTAGTATTAGTCAGATTTTAGAGAAACTCGGTATTTACTGCAAGCAACTCCTTTTCTCTTTTAGTCATAACTTGAAAACTGAAAAAAAAAAAACAGGAAAGAATTTTAGAGCTAATGCTAATTGCATATATCAAGTAGGTTTGCAAAGAGCTTGTTTTTGAATATCATTGCCAAGTTATATTTAGAATGTCAGATTCTCATGTCAGTAGCTGAAGAGGAATACAGTTGCATGTCAGATTTTAGAGGAAGAAGGAAATTGTGTGCTTCTGTGAGCATAGATGTGCTTTATTCTCCCTCCCACCTTTTTATTTTCCTCTATGGCCCTAAAATCAGAAACTATGTGGATATGGCTATACTAATGTGTTTGGGAAATAACTATAAATTAATTAGCCCACTTAATGAATTGTTTTTATAGACTACAGAATTATTCCAAGTTCCACGTATACTCATCAGGCACTCCCTCACCCTTCCTTTACTCGTAAGATCAAGCAGTTTGATATTCTTTATTTTTCCTAAAACATTAAGAACAGCAGGGCAAAGCAGAAGAAGAGGGGAAGATTATCTTGTAAGAAGATAAGAGGAATTCCTAATACTGTCATGAGAAACTTTGGCTTTGCATGTGGCTAAGTATAGAATAGAGCCTTCCCACCATGACCAACAGATGATACCTGTTTTGCATCGCCTAATCTCAGATTCACAGTTTTTGGTTTTGAGGTAATGAATGCAGTCAAAATACTTAGAGTTTGTCAACCATTACATACTGTAACGCAATTTAACAACTGTAGGACAGTAAAAGAGATTGTGTTTACTTAAAACATCATTGTAACCGTTCCTGTTAACCTTCACTTCTGGATAGTGCCTATTGAAATGATCTTTGTTCTCAAGTTTTTAATCTCCATCCAGTGTTGGGGAAGTTGTGATGTTAAAATAATCAGGCTAGGGTGGGAAGTGGAAGGGAAGTAACCATGTATTGATAATTTTGAAATTCATTCTCTCTATTCTTTAAACTTTCCCATACGTAAAAATAAAAAGCATGGAGAGAAACACTTAGTACTTTTTAGTTGGAATTTAAGTGGAACTAGGTAAAGGCACCAAATTCTAAGTCCACAGTCTGCCTTCCACGGTAGAAATAGCACAAGCAATAAACTTAAGTTCAATAAGCTGAACAGGGGAATGTGACTCAGACATAGTGATTAATGTCGCATCTAGCCTGCTCACCTTAAAAAGAAGAAATTATGTTTGAGCCTTAATGTTAGGGCATCAGTAACAACTTTATTCTGTAGCTAGTTAATCTAGATACAATTCTTTCTACATCGCAAAACTATGATGTTAATTTTCCTAGGTAAGATTTGTTACAGGTTAAAAACAGTTACACCATCAGCACCAGGTTTTTCATATTTGTCTTCCAAATGAACTATGACACTGAGCAATTTTACTTTCATTCTGTGGAAACCCTATTCTTTCACCTCTCCAAAATGCCTGTTTTTATTCCCCTTTACATAAGACTAAAGGAGTTGTCAAATACATTTCAGTAAAACAAAATAAAAAGGACATAGTATACATAACTGTCATTGGTCTAAGATTTTATACATGTATATACTCATTTCCTCATTTCCTGCCCACCTTTTGCAACTTGGGTTTTTCCTTTAAAATTATTCTTCCCTGTTACACAGTATTTTAGGGTGCTCACAGTCCACCGGACTCGTAACTTGCCATGTCCTTCCTTAACATCAGTACATTTTCTCCTTTCTCTTTTCTTAGCCAGTTTGTTCGTCGAAATCACCAACATACGTTCAAGGAGTGTTTGGATTTCCAAAGTAATAAACTACAAATATTCAAGTGTGAGGAATTCAGATAACTTTGGCAAAGTCTACCCTCAAGTGCACCTGCCAAAATGAAACAAAAAAGCTGTCCCTTAAGCGTCTAAAAATATTTTCATAGAAAGCAGAGTTCCGGATATCCTGCCACCTCCTTTTACCTATGTAAAATTTCAAGACCTAAACTCTCTTTATCTGCCTTTGGTTTTTAGGAAATTTATTTGGTGTAAGTAGGTCCATCTTCCTAACCTGATGTGTGATGCACAGAATAAGGTATGTGTAAATGGGACAAATATCAAAAGCAGTAAAGGCTTTTGGAATCTGTATAGATTTTGTATCACAAATGCAATTTTGAAAATACTAGTAATAAAAATTGCAAATCTCTTAAGCATTAACAATAGCTTATTGTAAGCCTCCCTTGGGGCAGTAATGAAAATGAATTCAAGAAAATCCTAAAACTACCATTCATAGTGCACAGATATGGAAATGGAATGAGATTGGCTAGTAATCAACAGATGAGGAAGGGAACTATCACAGGAAAAGGGTCACATTAGTGGCAGAACAGTAAAGAACTGCTTCTAGCTTTTCAACCACGTTCCATGCTCTCTGAGGCCATTTTGTGTAATATTCCTGGCACAGCCCTTTTTTTTTTTTTTTAAAAAAAAGACCCAGGAATGCTTCTGCCTTAGGACTTTGTTCTGTCTGTCCCAAGATCATCCCCCGCGTGACTGATAGGCATACTCCCTCACTCTTTCAAGTCTTTGCTCCTCAAGTACTCTGAACACGCTATTTAAAAAAAAAAAAAAAAATTAATGTTTATTTTTGAGAGAAAGAAAGGGAGAGAGAGAGAGAAAGAGCACGCAAGCGAGTGGGGAAGGGGCAGAGAGAGAGGACGAAACAGAATCTGAAGCAGGGTCCAGGCTCTGAGTTGTTATCATAGAGCCAGATGCCAGGCTCGAACTTAGGAACCCGTGAGATCATGACCTGAGCTGAAGTCAGACCCTTACCCGACTGATCCCCCCAAGCACCCCTGAACACCCTATTTAAAAGTGACACCTTCCCGGGTCCCTTGTCCACTTCTTATCACCCCAGGTTCACGCGAAACTTCCCTCTGTTGTTCTACACCCCTGCCTGTCGCTTCTCCTTTAAATTTTGTCGGGAAGGGCGGAACTGTGGCCTAGGGTCACTGAAAGGAGGAGCGTAGCCGTAGGCTCCGCCCACTTGTCTGTCAGGGCCCGGAGGGACCGGCGGGGTGTTCTCTTCTTAGTCCGCTCCGGAAACGCGACTGCGGACGGAGGTACCACGTGATCGTAACGTCAACGCGCCCGCCGAACTGACGCCCCGGGCTTCGGCGGGTTCGTGGTAGTGGCTTAGTAGCTTCCCCCTCCCCACCTCCTCGCCGTGTTGTGGCGTTTGGGGTCTTTTTCTCCCGACTTCCTGGCCCTGCTCTGGGATTTCACGATGTACCACAACAGTAGCCAGAAGCGGCACTGGACTTTCGCCAGTGAGGAGCAGCTGGCACGACTGCGGGCGGACGCCAACCGTAAATTCAAATGCAAAGCGGTCGCCAACGGGAAGGTGAGGGTTCCGCGGGCCGACCCCCTGCCCCGGCCTCTAAACTCTGGAGCAGCCGCTGCCCGCCCTCCCTTCTCCACCCTGCCTCCCCTGGGGCTTCTGCACACCTCCGCCCCACCCCCCCCCCCCCATCCCCCGCCCGTGCTTCTCTGGGGCGCTGGGCGTTTATTTAACGAACGGGCGAGTACCTTGCCAGGTGTTGTGGGTACGGAGACGCATAACGCCTTTGACGTAGTCGAACGGCAGAGGAGTAATCAGTAACGTGGCGAAGGAAGGCGTTTGTAGGAAGCTAACGTAGTGCGGGAGCAGACCCTTTCATTTCAAGAGGATATGTCAGGAAGGGGTCTCCAGTAGTTGGTGCAGAGAAGATGGGAAAGGACGTTCGGGGCGACCGAGCCACAGGTGCGGAGTGGGGGGTCGGAAGTTGCAGGGCGGGTCGTGGAATGCTTGGGCTTCTGTGTGGCGGAAGCTCTGGATGAGTGCAGGAACCTGTAAGCTGAACTGAGGGGTTTGAGTTTACGAGGATGAGATGGGGAACCTTTGATTTTAAACGGGAAATGAACCTTCCCGATTGTGTTGTAGAAAGAGACCCCAGGAAACCTGGTAGTGAATGGATTGGGCCGGGGCGGGGGCCGGGTGGATGCAGGGAAACAGGAGACGAGTGAGCACCAACCAATGATCTGAGGGTGCTTTAGACTTTGGTTCTGCCAACTAAATCTGTTCTTTGATAGCTGATACCGGTTTAACCTTTTTTCCTAAGTTCTACCACCTCTTCTAGTACAAGCTTCTCTCCATCAAGTATTCTGTGTTTCAGACCTTTTGGTACTGAGGTACTTTTACATTTAACTCACGTCTGATTCCTACGGCTTCATTTTTGTACTGCATAAAGTAATACACACCGTGCTGTGTACCAGGCGCTGTTCTGAGCATTTAGTGAGTGGTTATTTAATCCTCCTAACTCTCCCATGAGGTGGGTACTCCTATTATCCTCGCTGTACAGCTGAGGAAACTGAAGTATAGAGTGGACGAGTAACTTTACTACATTGCTGGTAAGTGGCAGAGCCAGGATTTGAACCCAAGGAGTCTAGCTCAGCATTTCTGCTCTAAGTCACAATGCCATGCTGTCTCTATAAAATTAAAATCTGTGTTGTATACCCTAGAAAATTAGCACAAACCGGGTGGCTTAAAACGACAGAAATTTACTGTTTCACAGTTCTGGAGGCCAGAAGTCTGGGATAAAGTTGTTGTCCGAACTGCTGTGTGTAGTCTCTAGGGCAGGGTCTTTCCTCTTTCAGCTTCTGATAACCCTTGGTATTCCTTTGCTTGTGACACTGTAACTTCACCTTCTACCTCTCTCTCCGTATTGTTCTTTCTCTCGGTGTCTGTATCTTGGCATGTTCTATTTATGAGGATACCAGCCCTATCAGATTAGGAGCCCACTGTACTTCGGTAACGAATTATATCTGCAGAGACTGTTTCCAGATGCGGTCACACTCTGAGCTACTGGTCACACTCTGAGCTACTGGGGTGTTAGGACTTAAACATATCTTTTTTTGTTAGTCATAATTAAACCAATAACACTACCTAGTGGATATTTGTTGTAAAAGTATTGTATTACTGTCCAGTGAATTCTGTGCAGAATTTATTAAGACAGGAGGTAATGTTTTAAGGGTCAGAATCATCCTTGAGACGCTTGATGATTTTTACCTCAACTGCGTGACTTAATGACTTAGAAAGGGATGTTGAGAGCTCTCTAGCCAGTGACAGTGTAGATCTTCTTGATTTATAATTGATCTCCAATTTGTGAGCATATACACATACTAATCATTCTTTTTACTCGGAAGAAGTAGATATCCAGCTGACATTCTGAGAAATTGTGAAATGATGGTGTAGTTTTAGTTTATCAGATATTTTACCAAAGCTATTTCGTGTAATAATTAGTAGCTCTATAAAGAAAAAAATGACATGTGGTATATTTCCCTCTGGTTGAAGATACAAACCACATTTAATCTGGATAGAGAATAGTATTTTAAGATTATTGAATTCATTCACCTTCTGCTGTAACTTTTGATCTAAAGGTTCTTCCAAATGATCCTGTCTTTCTTGAGCCTCATGAAGAAATGATGCTCTGCAAATACTATGAGAAGAGATTATTAGAATTCTGTTCCGTGTTTAAGCCAGCAATGCCAAGGTCTGTTGTGGTAAGTTACGATATTGATAAAGTATAATATCCTTTAACTGACTTCTGAAATCAGAACTCTTCTAAATGTGTAACTCAGTTCTCTATCCACTTCAGTCAAAAATGCACCTTAGTTATATAAATATGTAATTTATGTATTCACATTTTTGTCACTCTGTATTTTTTGATAAATTCCTTAACTTAGAAATTCCCGTTGTCAAAAGAATTTTGAGATCTGCTAGACAGGTCATGACATCTTAATTTTGTAGAGAAAGAAAAGATTAATTTTCTCTCAACTAATTAGTTGGATTCTCAACTAATGAGCAATAGAGCTGGGAATAGAACATGGACTAGTGCCTTTTCAAGTCTCACACATGTTTGAAATAATGCATGCATTCATCATTTGTATTCAGATGCCCCAGCTAAAACTCATGCCATAGGAAGTTTTTAAACCTTGATTAGGAGAAGCTGGAGATTTACCTTTGGTTAAAAAATTGTCTTCTTCTTGTTTTCGATGTCTGGTTCTAAGAACTCCCTTTGTGTGTGTGTGTGTGTGTGTGTGTGTGTGTGTGTGTGTGTGTGTGTGTGTTTACTGTGGGGTGGTAATGGTGAGTAGAAACAGGTAGTTCGGACTTTTTGGCCCTATGAATTTAATGAACTATCCTTGTAATTGTTTCTTTAGAATGTATTCTTGTTTTTTGAACATAGGCTGAGGTTGAAAAGCTGAAAGAAAAAAAAGAGTATAAAATATTTTTTCATAATTCTCTTGCAGGTTTGCTGTGAAGATCAGATATGAAAGTCTGTTGAGTGAAAGTTTGTTTTAAGTTTTAAAGTTATACACAGTGAATAACCTAGGACTCCGTAGAGACCACCCCCCAAGGAAATAATCTCCATCTTTTCTTTTTTTTTTTTTTTTAATGTTTGTATATTTTGAGAGAGAGCATGCATGGGCTAGCAGATGAGAGGCAGAAAGAGAGGGAGAGACAGAATCCCAAGCAAGCTCCATGCTGACAGCACATTAGACGCGGGGCTCCATCTCATGAGCCATGAGGTCATGACCTGAGCTGAAGTCGAAAGTTAGATGCTTAACCAGCTGAGCCACCCAGGCGCCCCAGAAATAATCCCCATTTTCAAAGCTGAAAAACACTGAAGTATATTGGAAATACTAAGTTCAAAAGTAGCCATGGTGTTTTTTTTAAGTTTCCCTGACCTTCATCTGAGAGATGAAAGATTTATAAAGAATATTAGATGGACTTGATTAGTTTTTGTCTCGAGATTTGGTTCTGTTGTTTCCTGATAAAAGAACTATAACATAAAGCTGTAGGTTTAAGTGATCTTTTCAGATGAAGAAACTGAATTCTTGAATGAACTTACTTGTGGAATTTTTCTTTGTTATAACATGCTTATTTATAACTGATGAGTTTTCTTGTTTCACATAAAACGACAAAGCTAAACTTTTTTTTTTAATTTATTTTGGTTTTATTCAATTTTGAGACAGAGCATGAGCGGGGCAGGGACAGAGAGAGAGGGAGACACAGATTCTGAAACAGGCTTCAGGCTCTGAGCTGTCAGCATAGAACCCCATGTGGGGCTCGAACATACGAACCGTGAGATCATGACCTGAGCCGAAGTCGGATGCTTAACTGACTGAGCCACCTAGGTGCCCCAACAATGCTAAACTTTTAAAATATTTAAAAGGAAACCTTTCCTCCCCACCCCCCCCCACCCCCATCTTAAGTGTCTATCCTGTCGGTTCTAGTCGAATTACATAGTGGTTAAAAGTACAGGCAAGTCTTAGTTGAATCCAGCCCTGTTCCTTATTGGATGTGTGACCTGCACAAGACCATTAACCTTACTGGTAGTCATTTTCCTTTTCTGTAAAGTAGAGATGGCAGTACTTCACCAAGCTGTTGTAAGGAATAAAAAAGATAATAGCTTGGTGCTTGGCACCAAGTCTGGGCCATGGGATACTTTTAGTAATTGGTAGCTGCTGCCTCTACTCTTTAGTTTGGCAACATGATCATGATTCTATCACACAGACCCAGTGGGGATTTAGAGAAAGCTTATTGCCCCAACTGTGTTAATGCTGTCATGTTTTCACAAGATTGGTTAAGCTGTAAATATTGTATGTTTTTCTTGTTTTTTTCCTAATCTGGGCAGCTTTGTTACTCTGAAGTCTAACATAAACACAGGGTGCCTGGATGACTCGGTTGAGTATCCGACTCTTGATTTCAGCTCAGGTCATGATCTCACAGTTTGTAACTTCGAGCCGTGCATCAGGCTCTGTGTGCACTGGCAATGCGGACCCTGCTTGGGATTCTCTCTCTGCCCCTCACCTACTTGTGTGCGCACTCTCGCACTCTCGCTCTCTCTCTCTCAAATAAACTTAAAAAAATAATAAAATAAACACACAGACTTTTTATTTTGTTATTTTTTAATATGTTTGCTTATTTTTGAGACAGGGACAGAGCTTGAGGCCAGGAGGGACAGAGAGAGAGAGGGAGACACAGAATCCGAAGCAGGCTCCAGGCTGCAAACTGTCAGCACAGAGCCGGACGCTGGGCTCAAACCCACGAACCATGAGTTCATGACCTGAGCCGAAGTCGGACGTTTAACCGACTGAGCCACCCAGGCGCCCCCGTAAACAGACTTTAAAATTAATTCACTGCCCATAGGAAGGATGACCCAGGGTGGGTGAGGAGGGACAACAGAGGGTCTTTTGGCTATGGGGTTTCTATAGTGATTTATCACAATTTATATGATTAAAGAAGAATTAAGTTGTATTTTGTATGGGTAATTTTTTTAAAGAAACCTTTGCATAAATAAATTTTAAAAAATTTTTAACAAAACATGTATGTGCGAAAGATTCTGATAATGTATATATTTTTAATCTTAGGGTACAGCTTGTATGTATTTCAAGCGTTTTTATCTTAATAATTCAGTAATGGAATATCACCCCCGGATAATAATGTGAGTATAATTCTACTTTATTGACTTTCATTTAAGAAGACTTTTATACTATTTGTATGTGTGCGAAAAATGATTTCCTAGTAAATGATAATTTAGACTTGTATTCTGTTCTGAATTTACCCTGTCCTTAAACTCCTTATATATCTACAGTACTTCTCCCCTTGCAATACTGATGTCATCTAAACTTCAGCTTGTCCAAATTTAAATTGTTTTTCTCAAACTAACTTGCCTAATACCTCTTTCTGTTATTGGCACCTCTTTTCCCTGTTGATCCAGTGAGAATCTTCTGTGGTACCTCCTCTCCTTCTACATCAGTTAGTTTACAAGTCTTGTAGCTCCGTATTCACTTAATTTAACAAAGGTCCATTAAACATAAAGGTGGAGTTAGTGTGAGACTCATCAAAGAGCTTGCTGTCAGTGACGTTGTCCCTGTTTATTTTCCTTTTCATTTGCATTTCTACTAGTCGATATCAGGCCCTTGATTTTTGTGGTAATTTTATTACTGGTTTCTCACTCTGACTTTTATGGTAGTAGCCATGAGAGTTTCATGTTTGTTTCTGAGGTAATAATCCCTATGGAAATGCTTTCAGAGTCGTCACTGATGGCCTTCCACAGCCAGAATTTCCTTGTAATTCACCTTTCTTTCCCTGCATTCTTCCAGGTACACCTGTGTGTCCTGTTGTGTTCTTCCGTCTACATTTCATGATACAGAGGGCTCTTAATCTTCATGTATTTTTCCAGATAGTTATGTTGAACTCTATGAAACTGCCGTTAAGTTAATAAGTTAAGTGCTGTGGCAAGATTATACAGTTCAACCTAATTTTATAGTCTCCTAATGGATAAAAAGTTTGAACAGGAAACTTTCTCTTTCTCTCTTTTTAAATAAATTTTCTGCAGTGTTTAGCATAGTCAATTGTTAATATCTTAGAACATATTTTTAGAAATATAACATTCAGATATTTCTCAAAGTATGTGTAGATACCATTCCCTTCCCTTTATTTTTTCCTGTAGGCTCACTTGTGCATTTTTGGCCTGCAAAGTAGATGAATTCAACGTATCTAGTCCACAGTTCGTTGGAAATCTGCGGGAGAGTCCTCTTGGACAGGAGAAGGCCCTCGAACAAATTTTGGAATATGAACTACTTCTTATACAGCAGCTGAATTTCCACCTAATTGTCCACAATCCTTATAGACCGTTTGAGGGCTTTCTCATTGATTTAAAGGTAATCTTGCTGATATAAAAGCTAAACTAGTAGTGTGCACCCCTTTGCTATAGTTCTTTAACCAGAAGAATCTGAAATCTTGTTATAACTTACAGTCATCCTTCTTATTAAAACGTAAGCTCATCTGAAACATGAGTTTAGTATGGACACTCAAACTTCAGTGTCACCTGAAAGGCTTGTTAACTCAGATTGTTGGGCTGCACTTCCAGAGCTTTAAATTTAGTAGGTCTGCAAATACTGGTCAAGGAACTATAATGAGGACTGTTGTCAGTTTAGAGTAATGCTTATGAAGACTTAATTCTTCTAACTCTGGATTATACTGCAATGGCTTTGATTTAAAGAACCACAGAAAATTCTTTAACTGGAAGAGTGCCAAGTGATTTCTAGTTTTAGTGCATTGTGAACTTGAATCAATATATAGGTATCAAAAATATAAGTAAATAAACATGTACAAAACAAGCTGTTTGTTTTGAACCTCAAAGAGGACTTGAAAAGTGGGAGTGAAGTTAGAATGGAAGTGAAAAACTAGTTCATTCATCTCAACGAGTGGCAAAATTTGAGCACTTTCCATAAGCCAAAACATCGTGCTTGAGGATGAAGACAGGAATAGCCTCCACGGTCATAGGCCTTACAGTTTAACGAGAGAGACAGTCATATATTCAGTATGCTCAGTGTCATGGAGGGGAAAATACAGGATACCTTAGAACGAGATAGCCGGTGAAGAGGAAAGGAAGACCATTCTAAGAAAGTGTCATTTAGAGTGAAATTTCAGAGCAAGAGTAGGAATTAGGTAGTCGAACGTCCTAGTTAGACTTCTTTGGTCAAAGGCCTAGATCCAATAAACTGTGGTGCACTAAAGAACTTAAACAGAGCTTGGAGACAGAGAGGGAAGACTGCCACAGAGTGCTGCTGGCTGAGTGGGAGGTAGAGTCTAGACTGTGGAGGTGATACTAAGGATTTTGAATAGAGCAGTGGGAAGTCACCGTAAGGCTCAAGTCTGGGAATTTGTATAGTTAGGTTTGCAGTTAATAAAGGAAATCCTGTTGGCAAGCCCTTGCATCAGTCTGCATCAGATATTATACATATGCACATGTTAGGCAGAGTGTGGAGAACGGGTTAGAATGGAAGGGTACCATTCAGATGCTGTTAGAGTATTCCAGCAAGATGGTGGGTGTTTTGACTCTCATAATGGGCAGAAATTCCTGGCGGAATCACAAGAGCTTGAAGATTGATTTCATGTAGAGATTGAGAACAAAGGAGGAACCCCGGGTTTCTGGCCTAAGGATATAGGCAGATGGTGGTTCACTTCCTGATATAGGAAACACTGGCATAGGAGAGATTTGTGGATAGTGGAGGAGTGGGGATTGATTGGTGAATCTAGTTTTTAGGACGTAATTTTTAACACCTGCAAGACATACGGTGTGTCTTGGAAGTCAGAGAAGATAGCTAGGCTAAATCAGAATAGATTTAGGTGTTGTTGCTCCTGGAAAATATAAAGTGGATTGGCTGTAAGGATCATTTAAAGAGTAGTTGGAGAAAAATAAGATGCTAGTAAGGAGACTGAAGAATATCTGTAGCACGTTTTGGAGAAGTAAAGCGAAGAAGAATACTTTGAGAAGGTGAGCACAGGCTCCTTTTCAGTTCTGTTCAGAATTCAGGCAAAGCAAAGTAAAAGCAAAATGATAGTGTTTGCTGGATTTAGTGCCAGAAGGGTCAGTTATGATTTTTGTGAAATTAGTCTCTGTTGCACGTGGAGAAAGAAAGCACACTGGAGCCAGTGAGGAATACATAGAACGTGAGACGACAAGTACGTTTAACATGGATTAAACAGCTTTCTTTGAAGTGGAAAAAGATGATTAATTGAGAAGATGGGGGAACACCTATTAATAGATGAGAAAGACAACTTTTGTGTTTTGCTTTGTGGAAGAAACTGAGGAGGACAGCGAGCAGTGAGAAAAAGCTTCAGGAAGAGTGAAGACTAAGTAGTCAGGTTTCTCTTTGGAGTACAGTAGAAGGAGTTGGCAGGGGAGTCGAAGAAAAGTACAATTGGCCTTGAGAGAATAATAGCTCTTTATGTTAACAGAAGGGAAGAGGAAAGTTGGGTGGAGGACGGTGTTACGCCTGGGGGATTGGTGCTGACAGGAAATAGAGTGTCTTTCTTTCTTAAAAGCAGAGATCATTAACAGAGAGTGTTGGAGTTTCCAGAAATTATCAAAGACATTGAGACAGGTGGAAAATGTTGAACCCAGTCGCTGAAGAATGAGAGAACAAATTTTCTGTGGAACAGTATTGTTAAAAACCCCGCTGAGGTCAGTGAACTTGAATTTATGGTAATATCGTCAGATCTTGGTGGTATTGTTTTCTGTAGCTGCACTCAGAATCGGGATATAGTTACAAAGCAGAACATTGCATGAATTCAACTGTTGTTAAAGTTTTGTCAGAAATATGTTGGCAGCATGTTGGGGCAGGGAATTCTGGAGGGAAATGAGGACCAGTGGACATTGGTGCGTAAAGCAAATAGAAGGATAAGGGACCAGAGGTTCTGAGGCAGAAATCAGGGAATAGCTGTGAAGTAACTGAGCAATATATTAGGAAAAGGAGCCCTTTGGTCAGAGTGGAATGTCTGAATTTGTCATACCAGAGCTCAGGCATTTCCAGATAGTAAGATGTGGGTGTGATGGTACAGTTGACTCTGGATATTTTGTTGAGGGTATAGAAGAAATTTCGTAGTGCTTTGGGACTTGATGCGGATATCTGAAATAGATCTGAGGATTTAGGATTTAGAGTTCATCTTAAGTATAAGAAGAGCTTTTAGGAAATAGATCTTCCATATTTCTTGGGCATATTCTAAAAATCATTCTGTAATCAAACCAAGATCCATCTCCCTTTGCTTCTTTCCAAAAGTAAACTTTAAGTAGCAGGGATTTCAAATCAAGATGAGGTGGTGCTTTGATTCCCAAATTGCCTTGTAGCAGAATCACCTGGATTGCTCTGAGGAGCCTTTATCTCAGAATATATATTTCCTAGGTCAACTTCAAACCTCACTTCCCCTTCCTCCTTAGATGGAAAAGGACAAAGAGAAGGATTAACATAAATCAGAATGGTGCTATACTAGGAAGTTCAGATAAATTACCTTAATGCATATATTTCTTGTTATGGGTTGTGATTTAAAAAAAAAAAAAAAGGGGTGAAAACCACTGAGGAAAAGCAGATTCTTAAAACATGCAGAATTTAATGACTGCACTTTTGGTATATTTCTGATGCTGAATATGAAACAACCTTAACATGGAATAATTTTGCTCAACGTTAATTTCATAAATAAAAGAATTCTCTGTTAAGATTTATCTTGTTAATATAAATATTTTTGAACTGTTATTACTGCATTAACTCTCAGAAATTTGCAAACTTCTTTCTAGACTCGCTACCCCATGATGGAGAATCCAGAGATGTTGAGGAAAACAGCCGATGACTTTCTTAATAGAATTGCATTGACAGATGCTTACCTTTTATACACACCTTCTCAAATTGCCCTGACTGCCATTTTATCAAGTGCATCTCGAGCAGGAATTACTATGGAAAGGTATTGGTCTGTGTTTAAATTTGCTGAGAGTCAGTTTATTCCTTTCTTGGAGACTGAGTTTTTAAATGAAATTCACTTTGTGACTACAGTCCTTTATAGCTGCTGTTGTTAGGAGGGTTGGTGAAGGCAACTGAGAGAAGAAATGAAATCCCCTTTTAAGGAAGTCTTTAAAAATTGAGTATCTGTGAGCTGAGAGGATCCATATTGTGACTAAAGTAGAAGAAAATCCAGCGATCCTCAGAAGACTGATAAAGCTTCACTCTCATTATAGGGCAAGTTTTATGAACTGGTAAGCAACACATGCACAGCAAATAATCTGCCTTGGTTTATCATTTATCTCCTGCTGTGGGGCATGTGTGGCATGTGAAATTCAGGAAGGAACTGTGGGATGGATAATGCCTTAGGGAGTGTCCCACTGAATTGCACTTGAGCTGTGGATAGCTGATACATAAAAGCACACTGTGAGCTAGGCTTTGTGATAAGCACTTTCTCTGAATTACATTTACTTGATTCTTTACAACAAAGTCTTATGCACAGATTAATTAAGCATTATTGTCCTATTGATTTGTAATTTAAGCACAGGCACATTTAGACTTTGTAAATTTTTAAGATAATTTCTCTATGGCTTTTGAAGTTCTGCCTAATTTTATTCCTAAGAAAAAGCTAGGAAGAAAGATGATGAAACTTTCTGATAAACCATTCTACACTTGTGTAATTCCCTCATCCATAATTTCAGAATCTGTTGATAATGGTGGCAGCAAACATGAACAGATGTGATTTCCTCTTTGTTCAACTTTATGGGAGTATGTATATGTTTCCTTACACAAATATGAGTGTGACTGATAAGTGGATATACTTCCACAGACGTCACTGGACTGTTTCACATTTCACAGAGTATTCACCCGGTTGCTTTTCCAAAACACGAACACTTTATGAATTTCAAAACAAATCCAAGATAAGAGATTGTGTGCTTAGGCTTATGTTATGCCTCTTCTCCACAAACACAGCTCACCAAACGTGCATAAACCTAAACATTTAATCCAAAAGTAATCTATACCTCCACTTATTTAAGCAACGCTTTGTTGAGTGCCTTCTATATCCCATGCACTGTGCTATTAAAATGAACAAAACTAAATCCTTATTAGGAAGGATAGCCAGCAGATAATTAGTATCTTTGGAGGTTGGGTGTAGAGCTTCCATCCTCCCTTTTCCAGAGGTCAGCTAACCAAATGTTTGATTAATCCGTGTAAGCATTGTATCTTATGCAGTGTATGTGCAGATACTCCAGTGGTGAGATTTTTTTCTATTTTTAAGTAGATAGAGAGAGATGAAGCATCCCAAAGTCCAAATTAGAGCTTATGTCCTCTTGAAAGTGTAGTTACAATTTCAGATATTCAAAACTGAAATCGTGGGAACTTGGGCTTGTTGCAAATTAAATGCACTTTTGAATTTCCCAAGGACTATAAACATTTGAGCATTTTTTTCCTTTGAGGAAATATTTTCAAATCACTTTTAAGTTCTGATTTACTTTGCAAACTTTGGGGATACATTGAAATTGCCTTTACGTTTATTGCTGGTTTCAAAACGGGAAAGACCTTATGCTGTTATAAGCTGGATGACGCTTCAGATTATTACTCCTAGGATATTCTGTTGTTAGTTCTGAGTTTTTTGTTTTTTAACTGAATTTTTTAAATTAAAATTCTAATTCAGGATTGAGATTGAGTTGCTAATTTAAAGTTGCATAGGGGCAAAGGGTGTGGTCAGCTAACTCTTAGAACCAAATGTGTCACCCTTATATTTAAGAAGTGGAAAAGAAAGGAAGAATGAAACGAAACAAAGAAGATGCCAAAAGTGTGAGGGGTTTTAGGGAGAAAATGGCAAGGAAAAAACTAGTATTACTGATAACCAGAAATGTATTTTTATATCTAAAATTAACTCCCATCATAGATGATGAAGTTGTAATATCAAACTTAGTTATCACACTTACATAATAACATTTAAATAACCTTGATTGTTTAAAGGATAGCAACAAAATTTCTTAATTGTCTTTCTATTGTAATTATATTTCATCATTTTACTATTTTTCAGAGAAATTAAAATTTTTTTGCACTTGTGTTTGAAAGATTACTAATACCTTGAGAATCTGTTCACTTGGGCTTTTATCAATTAAAGATCAAGCTCAGAGTAACCAAATATTTGAATGTATAAACATTATATTTTCATGCTGCTATCATTGGTTCTGAGAAAAACAGATAATTGGGCTTTACATCCATTTATGGAAAAGTATTAACACTTTTGATTTGGCCTTTATGCAAATATGATGTAAAAGATTTGTAAAGCATAACGTGGTCTTCTTAACTGGTTTGAATACCTGTTAGTACCAATAAGAGTTAACTTGATACTAAGGAGACAGAGACTCCTTCCTGGTGCCAGGTTCCAGCTCTGCTCCTTCCTATCTTTATCACTTTCGGCACGTTACAAAGTCATGACTTGTCTGTGCCTGTGACTCAGCCTGCTCATCTGTCACACGAAGTTAGACTCATAGGGCTTATGTATTAAATACTTAACCGTAGTCATAATCGGTACTTTTAATGTCATTTTCATACCATTTTTTCTGTGAAAGCATATATATTACAAAATTTAGACAAATTAGTTTGAACATTAAACATCTTTTAAACTAAGGGTATTAAATCTTCAAGACTATAATAGTTATGGATTATAGTTTTGTGTTCCAAGTATTGTTATTTAATACTTTTAAAGTAAACTTTAAAATTGATCTTGATGAAATGAATATGGAGGAAACTAATTTATGATGTCCTGTTTCTCAAGATGCTGTATGTGTTCAATAGATTAAAACTTTTTTCCGTTCTTTAACAGTTATTTATCAGAAAGTCTGATGCTGAAAGAGAACAGAACTTGCTTGTCACAGTTACTAGATATAATGAAAAGTAAGTAAAACAGAACACTATAAAATGTTCTTCTCTTACAAAGCTACTTTCTAAATGAATATCGTCTTTATATCTTTATATTTAACTTGAGACATCATATAGGTTATTGTTTACATTTACTTTCATTGAATTAATGTATCATGAAGGCATGGGGCAACTAGATGGTACATGAAAGGTAGTACTTTTCATATATATAGGCTTATTAGGAGAGTGAAAATATAGCAAGATTCAGAAAGGGTTAAGATTCAAAACCGAGTCCTTTTCAAGTGTGCACAGATACATACATGATAGGCACAGGGAAAGATCTAAAGGGAACCAAATTAAAGATAATGCTTAAATTTGGTGTTCTGTTTTATAATCAGCCCTAACTAGTTAATACATGCCATTTGCTAGTCACGTTGTTGGTCTTACAAAAGCCATGGATCTCATTTGGGTGTGATTTTTGCTGTGTCTGGGACACTTGTGGTATCAGAACTGGTGGGGTTTGGTGGCTGCTACCAGCGTTCTGTTGGTAGAGGTAAGAATGCTGCTAGACATCTTAGAATTTAGCGTAGTCTCAATAGGCTGAAAAATGGCTCCCCAAAGATACCCATGTCCAAATCCCTGGAACCTGTGAATTTTACTTTAGAAAGTCTCTGTAGATGTATTAAAATTAAGGATCTTGAGGTGAGACATTATCTTGAATATCCGGGTAGGGCATAAATGCATCACAGGAGTCTTGATTAGAGAAGGCAGAGGGACGTTTGACAGAGAAGGCATTGTGAACATAGAGCACAGAGATGGCAGCCTTGAAAATCGGAGTGATAATGGCCGCAAGCCAAGGGGTACTGGCAGGCAGCAGAGGCTGGATTTTCCCCTGGAGCCTCCAGAGGGAGCATGGCTCTGCGGACATTTATTCTGGCCCAGTGAAACGGATTTCAGACTCCTGGGCTTCAGAACCGTGAGAGAATCCATTCCTGTTGCTTAAAACCGTATTGAGTTTGTGGTCTTTTAATAGCAGACTTGGGAAACAAATATTGCCCCTCACGGCAAAGAATTTTCTAGCCCAAACTGAGAGACCCTGTGTTAATGGTTGAGTAGAGATTAGCCAGCCCTGTCTTTCATTCTTGCCCATGTCACACTGAGTGCTCATCCTACTATTAGGATTCTGTCAGTTGTGTTTGTTCCCCCAATTTTTTGTGGTATTTGTCCTTGTTAATTAAATTTGTAGTTGGAATAATAAACCAATAAAATAGCATATTTTTATATTGTTTTAGGTTTTAAAAGTTAAGATGCTTCAGAGCATGTAAATCTCATTTCTTGATTATCTGGCTTGAAATTGAGGGCTTCCCTTCCTCTTTAACTGAGAGTGACGGATTGGTGATTTATGAATCACAAAACTGTATGTCTTCAGTTACACCACTAGAGGGTTCACTTCCAAAGGTAATTGTGATCTGGCTAGAGATCTTCATTAGGATCATGGAATTTAGTAGGTTAAAGGGGCCTTAAAGATAACCTTCAGGCTCCTTGTACACTGACAGTTTATTACGGATTTCTTCTCAGGTATCTTTATTTTACTCAACTTGTTTTAGCATGAAGTAAGAATAGCTCTTGACAAAACCTTCCGAGCTTCAACAGTATGCAGGTGTCTTACTCACAAGTTTTTGGAACAAAGGTATTGTCCTAAGGGTACTGAGTCACAAGTACTAATTCGGTTGAAAACACTGCTTTGCAGTATAAATAAGCCACTAGCTCTCCCTATTTGAGCATGTGGCCAGCTAACAATAAGCCCTGGATCTCTCATCATTCCCCTGGAAAATCTTGAGGCTTATATTCTTTGGTTGGTAGAGGATGGTTCTACAATTACAAAGTCACTGACAAAGCAGTTTGCTTTTATCCTAAAAGAGGACATTTTTGTTTTCTTGGCGATGCTTTAGTGTATAGGTTCTGCGCGTTGTTGAAGGAAAGGACCATTGACACATTTTACTAAGCATCCTCCCTTTATTACATGTTATCTAATAATGGTTTCCTTTGTAAAGAAGTATAACCTTTGGACTATAATCCGTAGGATAGAATGTTATAAATACAGTGAGTGGCAGGGAACAAAGCATGTTAACTAAATCATGTGATTTTTAAAGCTTTAAACCTGAGCAGAAGGTGACCACAGTGGGATTTGGGGGGGGTAGAGGGGGAGAACTGACTAGAATGTAGAACTTGCTTATTTTTATGCTGTATGTGATACAGGCTAACCAGCAGATGGCTCTCATTATTTAAGGAATGCTGTTTGTTAGATTTTAATGAGGAACAATGCAAATCCTGATAATAATTACATTTCAAGAGTTTTGTTATTGTTCCTATTACAAGGTGGGAAAATATTCAGCTCCCTTATGGGAAGAAGACTTTATTATCTGCTAGAACTCTTTTTTATCCACATAGGTATGAGGAACTTGGTAAAAAAATATGAGCCCCCCAGATCTGAAGAAGTTGCTGTTCTGAAACAGAAGTTAGAGAGATGTCACTCTGCCGAGCTTGCCCTTAACTTAATTACGTAAGTGGATGTGTTACTCGACAATTGTTGTCAAGTCTAGCTTGTCCTTAAAAGAAATCATTTAATTGGTAAATGTTGGCTTTTGTGGGAAAAAATGACTTGCCCATTAAGTTGGATTTTTTTAATTGAGTGGACATTTCTAACAGGATAAACATGAGGTAATGGTTTGACTTTTGTTAATACAGTTCTCCTGCTGTGAGTGATGTGCTCTTTGACTTGTAGGCCCTGTTCCATTCTTTGACTCCTTGTGGGGTCTCTAAAAGTCTTCCTCAGGAATCTTTGACCTCTTCTCACCCTTTTAACCTTTGGGTTCTTTGTGGGTCTGATATCTTGTCTGAGGGAACAAGTATACTGTTCCAGGTTGCTATTAGGTAGAGTAGAGAAAGTTCTTAGTTTCTTTCAGTGGTAAACTTTATTCTGAAGACAGAACCAGTAAGAAAATGTGCTATTAGATATCTTCTTGGTAGCCGTAAGAACACCTATAAGGTACCTTACCGATTTGTAGGCTAAGTGTGGCAGTCAGCGATTTGGGTTCTTTATGCTTTGCAAATTAAAGGATCTACTCAAACCTAATCTTTCAGGACTTTGAGCAGTTGGGCGTCCAGGCAGAGATAATAAGAATGGGAAAACTATTTTCTGTTTTCTGTAGAATGCATTCTGATTCAAAGGTTCTACCTTATTTGTCAGTATTTCATGGGAGTTAGCCCTGGCATCTTACAGTTAAGGATGCATCTAAGATGTTTACCTCTCAAATCGGTGAATATACGCATTTGGATAATGCATGAGAAACCAGAACACTGTTCCACGGCCTTCACATCCAGGTACACGAGTCAAATTGTGTAACTACCCAGTGGTAGTAGAATATCCAAGGATTTATGAAGCATGCCAAACAGGGGACTGCTTTATTATATTCATAAATATAATTACAAAGCATGGCAGGTAAACCAAAGCTCTCTTAGACCAAAACCCAAATCCACTTGTGACCTCAGAGGTAATTTCTAGTCGGTTAACCTTTGCCATCCTTTACTTTGCGTGTGTGTGTGTGAAGTAACTTTGTTTTTTTCATTAATGTCTCAGACATATTGTACAACATTTAATAGTACCAGTCTTTAACTTTTACCAGTCTGGGTGAAGAGTTACCACACTGGTATTTTAATTTGCATTTCCTATATTACTGTAAGGCATTGATGTTTCTGTATTCAAATCATTTGTATTTCTACTTCTGAATTGCTTACTTATAACCCTTGAGTAGTTTTCTGGTATTATTGTCTTAATTTGTAGCTCTTTATATATTTTAAATACTTTTCAAATATATCTTAACAGCTGTTTTCTTCAATTGTTTCACCCTGTGATAGATTTCTTCTGTGTTTTACTTTGTGTTGTTTTATACCTTTACATCTGAATATCTTTTCTTACCCTAAGGTAACCTACATTTTGCTTTTTGCTCAGCTGTTAAAACAATTTAGAATTATTTGTGAATGTTGTAAGGTAGAAATCTCATTAATATTCATTTTTTAAGTCAGTAATGTTATACAAGTCATTTTTTAAAACTTCATAATATTTCTCAGTTAAATATTCATTGTAATTAAATTCCTATACATACATAGTTGTTTTTTGCTTATCTGCTCTGATCATTCATCTGATTGATTCTTGCCAATCCCATACTTTATGTTACCGTATCTTACATATAGTGATGATAACTGGGACCTTACGCCGTTCGTTCAGATTCTTTTGGTATTTTTACACAGTCTTTTTACACATCAGAGTTCCACTTCACAGATTCCATGAAAAATTTTATTAGGATTTTAGAATTGCATTGAACATAAAAGTAATTTGAAAGATAATATCTTCTTATCCATACTTCCTCTTTCCATTTATCCAGGCTTTGTTCTTCAGCAGCTATATACATTCCATTTACCACCCTTGCTAGTTTATTTGGTGGTTTGTTACCAGTATTCAATTCTTTATTGACGATTGCTCAATTATAGGAAGAAGAGGAAAGGCTATGAAGATGATGATTATGTTTCCAAGAAACCGAAACATGAGGAGGTATGTTCTCCAAAGGTATATTTTAAGTTATTCTTGTATAATTTGGTCTGACCATACTGTTAAGACTTTATCATTCTAGAATGCGAGTATTAATATAGTGTGGGCTTTGAAAGCCTTCATTTTCATTTTTTTTTTTTTTTGCACCCTTCTTTATACCCATTGTTTTATTATCTTAGCCTGTTCTGAAGTATGATTGTTACTTGATGAGGAATTCTTCCTATGATTATGAAAGGCAGAGAAACAGAACATGCTAAATTTTTGCTATTTGAGTCTCTGTGGATTCTCCTCTTACCCTTTTTTAAAAAATAAATTGTATCTTATCAGTTAGATATAAATTAATAATAGGCAAAAGGTCACAGTTGTAACCGTACTCCAGTCATTGGTGTAGTCTGGCAGGACCAAGCCATATTGTTCTAAGATTGAACTACTACAGATTTTCCTGGTTGATTTACCTTCCTGTAGTCACCAGAGTTAAAGGAGGCAAGGAAGTAAACAAACAGTAATGTTACGCTTCAGTGTAACGTTATTCTTACATTTTCTTTCCTTCTTAGGAAGAGTGGACTGACGACGACCTGGTTGATTCTCTCTAACCATTTGAAAATGACTTTTCAATGCTAACTAATCAACAGAAGGATGAAACCTACTGGGCATTTAACTTTATTTAAAAATGAAATAATGTGAAAGCATTAAAGATATTAAACTTTTTTTGTTATTTAAATTTTTTCCCTTGCAGGATAGCTTTATGTGAAATAAAACCTTTTCAAAGGAGCCAGAATATCACCTGGTTTAGATAGTCTTGCCCCATCATGACTAATATCAGATTAATCTTTCTATAGTAGTCAAAGCTATAATATACTTGCCGATATTGTTTAAAACAAAATACAATATGCAAACCTATTTTTTAAGCTGAGTAGTCTGCTTTAAATGTGCTAGGGAATGTTTTTTGCCCTCTACAAGCCTTTTTATAAATGGTTTCTCACATGTCATCATCTTGATATACTTGGCTTTTTCTATGTTACTACTGAACTACAAAATGCACTTCAACTGTCAGGTGGTAATCAGGATTTGTTTTCCTCAATTAGTTACCTGAAAACATTTCCAAATAGGTTTCTAAAAGAGAAATCAAGTAAATATGGAGTCTTTTATTTGTTTTTTTTAATGTATATTTTTGAATGGAAGAGAGACAGGGCATGAGCAGGGGAGGGGCAGAGAGAGGGTGACACAGAATCCCAGCTTTGAGCTGTCAGCACAGAGCCCGAAGTCAGGGTCGAACTCAGGAACTGCAAGATGACAACCTGATCTGAAGTCGGACACAACCAACTGAGCCACCCAGGCATCCTGGTAAATATACAGTATTGAATAGTTGTCTAGATAAAAATGCTAAGTTGCTATTGATCAGTAGATAGATGTTCGAGTTACTAAGAATTTTTCAAATTAAATGTGTTCAAGAAATTTAATTCAAATTGGAGTCGGTATTAAATTTAACTGCACAAACCTCTGTGCCAGTTTCCCAAGGTGCAGATGGGGAAGTAACTGCCTGTGTTTCCTGGGATTAACTGGAATAGTGGCTGTATTTAACTGTGATCTTACTATTTTGTTTCTAAGTTGGAGCCAAATTATGGATGTCTGTTCAGTTTTTTCTGGGAAACTGGTTGAAGGACTTCTTTGAAACTGAATAGCCTTGTGAGTCTGAATTATATGGATACACAGCTGTCTTTGGTGTCCATGCATCCCAGGCTGCACCTTCCATTAGAGTAGATTTTAATTACATCTCCGTATTTGAGGGAAGTATTTACTACATAGAAAATTTTTAGAAGAATGTGCAGTTTTTTTATTTTTAGTTCCTTCTCACTGTAGAATGAGCAGTGAAATTCATGCAGTGTGATTTTATAAAAGTCGCACGGAAGAAGCTTAAGTTGACCATTTTCCAGTGTATTCAGAGTTATGTAGCAGTGCTGCTAGCCTCTAGACAGGATTGCAGTGTTGGTAATTTACCTTGTTTGTCTTTTAGGTCAGTAAACTCTGGCGTCCGAGCAAGGTCCACATTTATCTCGGCAGAGTCTCCCACCCAGCCCCGTTTTGAAAGTTTTAGAGGCTTTATTTCATCATTGACCCAACTAGTTACTGCAAGGCCTACAAAGGTAAATGACACGTTTCCTATTCAAGGTTAAAAGATAAACATGGCATTAAAATATAAAAGGCAGAAGAGGGAGAAGCATTTCAGGGGATAGGTCAGTATGATTGAAGACGGAGATGTGATCAGTGGAGGAGAACCAAATTGCCTAATAGTAGAATGTGGACCTCTGCGTATTGTCGAAACATACATTTTTGGAGCTGTCACTCATCCCTGTCCCTTATACTGTAACCCAGGTGGGACACTGCCATGGAAGTCTAGCTGTAGAGCAGGAGTGATGAAAAGGGAGCACTGGGCTGTTGAACGTCACTGCTCACCTGCCTCCACCGAAGGCTTTCTTTTCCTGGGAAAAAGGCTTTTATGCCATGTACTAGTTTCTCTCCTACACCATCATGGGAGGGAAGGAACTGTTACTTGTCTTTTTCTTGCTAGGCATTGCTCTAGTACTAAATTTGAACTGCCCCTAAAGGAGGAAGAAAAGAATGCAATGAAATGCTTATTAGCTGGATAGACAGAAGTAGTCAATTATTCAAGATATCCCTTGGTTTTATTTTAACTTAACCCTTGTGAATACTTCACAAAAAATACATATACAGAAGCAAATAAAACTATACAAACTAAATATGCAGCAGATAGAACAAGTAGTCAGAAGTTCAAAGAGGGAGAGCTGTTTAAAAAAAAACAGTTTGGAAATGAATACTTTCAACAAAAGCATTCCAGGTGTTTTAAAACACAAAATAACTTGATTATCTATAGAATCGATGAATGGGGAACATGCATTGATCAGTACAACGACCAATAATATTTATTGAATTCAAACTATTTACTGTTGTAAACATTTAACGAAAGCGTCATGACATCTAAATACAGTTTTTGATGTCAAATTCCAACAAAATAAGTGGTATGTTTAAAAAATAAAGCTGATGATCCATTCTATATATTTTCTTTCAACAGTTCCAGCAAGAGAAATAGCACAGTATTTTAAAAAAGTATACAGCAAAGATTGTTTCTGTTAACTCTGGAAACTGTAAATACAAACAGTCAATGAACAGTCAAACGGTCATATTCTTAATCAGAAAGAAGTTCCAGATCAGTCAGCGATCCAGTTATCTTCAATTGTCTGTCAGTTGATTTCATAGTTCTTTTTCCAAAACATAGCAAGTAACTTTGGCAATTGGATGTACTGAAAATACATTTTCCAAGTTCAAGATACAGTCAGTCATAGCATTTTGTTGGGTGAAAGGTGATCTGTACACCAAGGCTCAGAAGTTGGTAGATTGATTCCATATGTGGAAAAAGTGCAAATATCCTGCACAGATAGCTTACAAAAAGCTGCTGGCAGTTACTCACCAGCAGAATCTTGGATTTTGTTTGCATAGCTCACACGTCACTGGAATGTGGAAAAGTGTGCTATTTTTTGGCAAGAGCAAAGGAGACATGCTGAATTCAAGCAGAGCACTTGGGCAAAGGCTGCTACCTGACATCATTGGTTTTTGTATACTGGTTTTGTTTTTGTTGAAGCAGTTCTGTTATGGCCAGGAGCTTTTTCAGTACATGCTAAATGAACAAAGAATGGTACAAAAATGATTAGTAGTAAATAGATGACAGTTCATTCAGGGAAACTGGATGTGTAAAAAGCCATTATCAATTCAAAGGAATTAAAAAAATATTAGCCATTCTACTCTAAGCCTGAAACTGTGAAGGTTGCTCTTTAGTCCTAGACTCCGTGTCTTTCGTCCAGATAGAATTGCTGTACACTTGTAAAGCAAATTCATTTGTGTGGCATTCTCATACCTACTTCGGATAGACCAACTTGTCAGAAAAGACATTTATCATCATAAATGACATGTACATCTTAAGCCCTGTAAGACGATGTAAGGACTTTCAACTTGCAGCCTAGTGGACGAATACTAGTGAATACTTAAAAGATCACGGAAGAAAAAGGACTATGCCTAAATTAAGTCAAATTGTCCAATAAGAACATTAAAGCACACCATAATATACCACACCAGTGTAGCTAGGAGGCATCATACGTACCATGGATATGTAAGGAGGCCAGTGGCACACATCCTACCTAAGCTTTTAATGAGCCAGACAGAGTGTTATCGAAACTTGAGGATTTGGAGTTGAAGAAAACTCCGAGGCCCCAAACACAGTGCTTAAATCTCTTCTACAAGGTGACAGTATTCACAAAGAGCTTATTAGAAATGTCATGTTCCAAGGCCACGCTCCAGAATCTCTGAATCTGGAGCTTGCAGGTCACTTAGCCGTGCACTGTGTATGTGAGAGAAACCGAAAGAAAATGCCACCTCACTAATAACTTCGTTGCTTACTTGCCATCTTCACATATCACGGAAGTGTGTAATATCATCGCTTTTCAGTAGAGTTCACACTGCACTAGCACACATACATAATTTTACTCTGGGTCCACTATTCCTTTGCTGAAATCTTTGTGGAGTTATGATTCACATTCTTGAAAATATAACTGATAACAGTTTTGACCAGAATTCAGTGAATTACCTCTAAGTCTGCTGCTGCTGATACTGTGCTTAAGTGCTAATCAAACATCACCACTAATGAAGGCTGGTAAAAACCTACCTGCTGCGCACCCCGTTCATTGCTGAGCGTTCGCAGTTCATCTGAATGGGCCACACAGATCTCATGCAGTGCTGCTAAATCACGAGACAGGTCAGTTCTAGAATGCTCTGTAGTGTCCGGAAGTTCGGGTACATTCTTTAAGAGAATCATAAAACTATATTTACAAATACAAATTTCTGTAGTCACTTCTGAAAACATCGTAATCGCTTAGATAATATTCTCAGGACTTACTGAAATGTAACACCAAATGCTAATTCTGATAAAACATAAAATCTGTGATCTAGGCTCTGGTTTTCTTCCACATAATGGCAGAATATTGTACAGTATTGTTATTCTAAATAAACGGGCTTCCTAAATTCTTTTTATTAAGAGTTCTGGATTTTTTGGATCTGGTACATAAGCAACTCCCCCCCCCCCCCACCAAAAAAAAAACAACAAACCAGTGTAACAGCTAATCTGTAGTAAATGCAGCCTAAACTTAAAATGCCTCCTCTTCCAAACTAAACTTCATTATTCAGCTGCTATGGTTTGAGTTTATCAGTATATGTAAGAGTTTCACTATGAAAGTGTGATGAGAACCTGTCAGGCCTGTAATTATCTGTGGACAATGCCCAAAACACTTGGTTATGTGTGGAAATCATCACTGTTAATTGTGGTATCTTCAGGTAAGGTTCATTTAAAGAACTTAGTGTTTTGTTAGCACTAAATAATCAATGTTAGTTTGAGCCTGAGAATAAAATTTAACATGGGGTCAGACTGCTGGTAGCTCCCTAATGGTGATAATACTTGCTGTACATTCCTAAAAACTGCAGGTTTTCTGCAGTGTGAACATACCATTGGAATATAGTTCATTTTTGTTAATTAACTCACTTGTGCAATGAATGAAGGATTACAGAAGTGAAAGACTATAGGGGCACCTAGGTCACTCAGTCCATTAAAAGTGTCTGCCTCATCATTTCAGCTCACGTCATGACCTCACAGTTTGTGTGTCCAAGCCCCACACTGGACTCTGTGTTGCCAGTGCAGAGACTGCTTGGGATTCTCTCTCTTCCTCTCCTGCTTGCCCACTCGCTGACTCTCAAAATAAAGAAACTTAGAAAAGACTACAGTTTTTGCCTTTTAGAGAGAGCTTGCAGTCTCTAGAAGACGGGTAAACTAATCCAGCAACACAGATATCAAAGATGTGCAGAGGATTCTTAGGAAGCACAACAAAAGGTATTTGATTCAGATCTGGTACTCATCAAAGCCCTTCTGAAGGAGGTATTTGAGGTGAGTCTTGAGAGATGAATTTGACTTGTGCAGGTGGTAAAGGAATACCAGAAAGAACACGAGGAGAAAGGAAGAGTATTAAAATACTGGGAATTCGAAGCACTTAGAAAGGTTACATTGTGAGGCCTAACTCGGAAAGTGATGAGGAAGCTGGAATGTGGACACCTGTGATTATGGAATATTAATGGAGCCCTAACCATTAACCTGAAGAATCTGAAACCCTAGAGATGTAGGTGAAGATAAAGCTAGCTAGCCTTAAATACTGGACAGTTTTAATTTTTTTAATGTTTATTTTTGAGAGAGAGGGAGACAAGATAGAGTCTAAAGCAGGCTCTAAGCTGTCAGCAGTGCCTAACATGGGGGTTGAACCCGTGAACCATGGGATCATGACCTGAGCCAAAGTTAAGCATCCGCTTAATTGACTGAGCCACCCAGGCACCCCTGGACAGTTTTCATACTTCATTAAACATCACTATCATAATTTTTTTTCAATCTTGGACCCCCAACTCTGTTTTTTGGTAATGAGAAATACTTGTGTATCTGCGAAATTTGCCTGAATTCATATATAAGAAACATGGACATTTGCCACTGTCTTTCTCAGTTTTACCCTTTTTATCCTAAGTATGGACCTATGCTGTAAATAACTTCTTTTATACTTGTTTTTATCCTTGAGGTTACAAACTCGGGACCCTACGGCAGTGCGGGTTGCCTTCATTCATTGCATGCAGGTGTGGCTGTTTTTAACTGGATTTGAATACCGTAAGGCAGGACATGGGCAGCTCAGTCTCCTCCTCTAGCATTCCCTAATGTCTTAACACCTGGCTGAACTGATCACCTTTTTGATAAACCTGGTCAGATCTGTCTAAGCTATTATCTAAATCCATTAACTCTCAGCTATATTAACTATAGGTCTTAAAAGTACTTCAAAAATTATACACATACCCCAAGTTCATCTAAAAACATGATCATACGATGTTTGTTACTTTTGATAAATGGATTCACACCTTCCATATAGGGCTCCTAAAAATATAAAAACAAAAATCTTACTATATATGTGAAAAACAAACACTGATCGATAACCACCATACACGTAGCAAGAATTCTTATAAATCTAATAATGCCCATGAGTAGCAATCCATGTTCACAAGAATTAATTTAACCATACAATTTTTTTTCCTTCTAAAAAAAGCAAGTAACTGTACTGTGGAACTGGAGTATGTTTAATGAAAGAGTAAGAAGTTCTGGATAAAAAGAAAACATGGAGCAACGACCCCCCAAATAACTTTTGACTCCGTGAAAACTTGACTGATAGCCTAGTTCTGACCAGAAACCTTACTGATAACATAGTTAACACATATTTTATATGTTGCATGTATTCTATTCTGTATTATTACAATAAAGTAAGCGAGAGAAAAGAAAACATACCGTATTGTAAAAGCCATGAATAAGTGGACCTGTGCATTTGAACCTGTTGTCAAGGGTCAACTAATTCAAAAAGAATTACTGAGAAACTATTACTTGCCAACTGCCAAGATAAACATGGGCCCAACCCAGAGGAATTTAGCAGAGAATATAGATAATTAAAATACAGAGTGCTAAAGACTGCAGCAGGAATACATACTACTCCCAGCTTGCTTCAGGATTCAGATAAATTCAGATGCTAAACCATACTACAAACTGCTCTCCGTACTCCAATAACTGGACAGTTTTGAAGGGAAGTATGTATGGATACTTGTTACAGCAGTGTTTATAAGAGTGACATGTTGGAAGCCATCTAAATAAGCAGTACAGGAGTATTTAACAGCTACAGAACATAATAATCATTAGAAATAATAGTTGTACAACAAGAAGTCTGTTAAATCAGGCGCCACAGTATGATCACCACCAAATATTAACAATCTTTAGGAAGTGGGATCTATATGGTGTTTTAAAAATTCATCCAAGTTAGAGTAAATGCTTATTGAAAATCTACTTAAACCATCCATATTTTATCATTTGAACATGTCAAAGTTTCCATTGTAAATGACATTTTAAAACATCAAAGGGTTTTTACCTTAGCTCCAAATTCCACAAGATTTGCTAAGTTCTGTACAGATTTAGCCACCAATATCAGTGTTCTTGCAGCAATAGGAGATGGAGAATCTAGGAGAGAATTGGGCAAAGGTAATGACATCGACTCCAAAGGCATTTTCAGGTGAAGCATAAATTTAGCACTTTTTTTTTTTTAATGTTTTATTTATTTCTAGGAGAGAGAGAGAAAGAGACAGCATGAGCAGGGGAGGGTCACAGAGAGAGTGAGTCACAGACTGAAACAGGCTCCAGGCTCTGAGCTGGCAGTCAGCACAGAGCCCGACGCGGGGCTCGAACCCACGAACTGCGAGATCATGACCTAAGCGAAAGTCGGATGCTTAACCGACTAAGCCACCCAAGCGCCCCGATAAATTTAGCACTTTAGTATTTCCTTACTGTTATGAACACTAACATTCTATTTAGAGCACAATCTTTTTTGGAAACTACATGGCCTGTATAATTCAAAAAACGAGTTAAAGGGGGAAAAGTTTAAATAAACTGATCAATAGTTATAGTTTGTGAAAAGGTTGGTGCTGCAAGACTCAGCAGTTCTCAGCTGGTTAGTATTTCAGAACACCTCAAAGCCTGCTTTATCACTAAAAAAGGGTCACTCCACAAACCCTTTATGACAGTTCACAAAACTAATTTCAACCCACTCAGGTTAGCAATTTGCAGGCTGTGCGATTCCCTACTCCCAATCTTCCAGTGACTACAAAACCACTTTAAAGCTCAATAACAAAGATATAGTCTGAGACTTCTGCTTTATTTTGAGGAGGAAAATAATAGAGTATTATATTATAAACTATAAAGATTAGTCAGAAAACCTTTCCCTATAGAATGTTCATAGTAGGCTTCAAATGACAACTGTAGCCACTACATATAAGCCCTGAAACATAATTATTAACAGCAAAAATACACAGGTAAGTCTATCTGCCTAATTTTAGACTGTACTCTCTTTATCTTAAGCTGCTGAACTGTAAATAAATAGTGCCTGGTGGCTGGGAGGCCAACCTCAGATAATAGAACCAGAGATTTAACCATTTTAGTAGCAATAGAAGATAATGACCAATCTGATGACTATTATATAAAAAGGTAAAAATTAAGTTTTAGTCCAAAATATGTTTAAAGACAACTTCAAGCTTCGAACTATTAAAATAAAAATAGTTCCGGTTCCTTCTGTTAATACAAATAATAATTGCATTTGTAGTCGTAAGTATCACCGTTCCCCTTTCTTCCAAAGATTTCAACATCTGGAAGTCCTTCCATAATAGATACATGGGAAATAAGCAAAACCAAGTCTGGTTTGTTGGGAGTTTCAACTGGCCAATCAACATGATCTAACTGGTGACAAACTCCTCTCCACAGGGCCGTTTTTAAGTATGCACAGAGCACTACTGCACTTGTAGCTATCATTTTAATGCAGTAGTGATGATAGAGTCTAGGTGGACTAAAAGCACAAGGAAAGCTCTCCCCACCCTGAAAAAGGCAAGTGCAGACTGGAAAAAGTCATTACAATGTGAGTTTGAGACACAGGTAGGGATGGGGGAAAGGGTGACATGCGTCTAATCATGCCCCCTTGAGGCTTCAGATATTAGTTGAAAAGAAAAGTAAAAGTAAAGAAGGTAAAGTAGCAAAAGGAAGGAAGAAGAAAAGGGTGCTTTGGAATGTTTTATGTCAAGTTTTACAACTGGGTAATAAAAAAAAAGATGTCAAAGATAAAAAGATAAAATCAGATGTCAGAGATAAAATTTTATTCTAATTTTTTTAATTCCAAAATTTTATCAAAAGCAGATTACCTGAGATGATATTAAACATCCGTGGATTCAGGATGGCAGGACAGATAAGTCGAAGAAAAACAAAACCACTGAATGGGAGGGAAATTTTCTTTTTTAGAAAACACGTAAACAAAACTTTTAATACTGTAGAACCATGAACTTTGAATTAATGTAAGGAAATCGAAACATAGCTTCAAGAAGTATCTTAAGCTAAAATATCTTACTTTAAGAACATGTATCTCTGCTTCTTATGCTATTTGCTTTTCTCAAACTTGGAATTTTCAGTTTATTTTGGGAAGAATGAGATTATATCTGTAACACTTATGGTCTTGGCTACTCTTTATTTATTCCAACCTAGTAGTGCATTTTATACTGGCTTTGAGGAAACAGTAGTATTAGGAACACTAAGAATTTCTGAAATACTATACAAGTACAAATAAACCTTTTTGCACATACTCCTGTATGGTTCTAAAAGTTCCATTCTCTCACTTCACTTTCTTTTTCTTTAAATAGAATAGCCCAGTAAAGTATTATAAATCAATTTGATTATTCTGATTTTGTTAATCGTAAAAATAAGAGCCATCAATAGTAGGGAAAAGTGACTTCCTAAGAAATTAAAATGTATACAGTTGAATGTTGAAAAGTTTTTAAAGAAAAAGACCTCACTTTGTCCATTATACGGAGGGTAAACCAAACCCTCAGCATTTACTTTCCAACTTCATGACAATTTACTTCCTTTTGGACTCTTAGCATTTACTGCAATTGTAATACACAATTACCACCTCTTTGAATACCTCTTTTAAACTAATTTATGAAGAATCTTGCATAAATATTGCTTGAAAACATTTTAACACTTAAGACTCTGAATGTGAAATATAACCTACCAATATTTAATCATGAAAGAATGTGACTATGCAAATCCACTTTCTGTGACTTTTTAGAGGTGCTTTAAATTTAAAAGGGATACTAGTTACCTACACATGTATTTGAAAGCTTCCTAGTAGGGTCAGAAATCATCACCTTGGGCGTAAATCCCCCTTAAAAACCCGGCAGTGTCAAACAATTCACAAAGCAGAATTTCCTGCTGTGTTTGCTTAACAATTATACTATTTGAAACTGAGTTTACAAAAGCTTTAATTTACATCACACACATAACTGTGCTGAAACATGCTTGTAATTCTTTTGTCTCATTCATTTCTAAAGCCAAGACACAGAACCTACAGTTCTTTAATACAGATGCCGTATCATTACTAACCAAGAGAAATTTTAACCGTACAAAGATTTTAACCTGTTTACAAAACTTAGGGTAGAGGCAGGATTATCACACATTTTTCAAAACTAACTGTATAGTATCAGTGTCTTTAGTGGTTGTCTAATTGTTTTTAGTGGGATAGAACAAGATTGACAGTATATATTCTCCATAGTATCTTATTATTAGACTGCTATATTTTCTGATGCTTTTGCAGTGAATTTCCAGTTGTCGTCAGCAGACTGGGGCTACTTAACAAAAGCCTATAATAGTGTTAGAGATGTGACTACATCTTAGAAGCCTGGCCTTCAGTTCTGCCTCAAGCACTACATGACCTTAAGCAAACAATTTTATCCTTTTATAGAGCTGCTTCCTCACTGGAAAACTAAATTAATGATAATGAAGTCCCTTTGTATAAGGGACAACATTCTGTGACTTGCCAAAGCAATTCGTAATTACTGCACAGCAGGAACACAGAAACACAGCTTCAGAACTAGACTGGAGAAGAACCCAGAGTCACAGACTGTTGCAAACCAGTCAGTATCTCAATGGTTCAAATACTGCTCCTTCCTAGCACATCAGTCTGTTTCACTCCTTCCCTCCTCTCTTTTGTTTCTCTCTGTATGTGTGTATGAATATATGCATGTAGATATGTGTTGGACATATGAAGAGTACTATATAAAGTTAGCTACGGGTTTTGTTAGTTACATAACTTTTAAACTCATTCTCTTTCTACAATAAAAAATCCCAAATAGTTAACTATAAGTTGAGCATTCAGGTTTTTAAAAAATGTGTAAGGTAGCTAAATATCTCTTAGTAACTTCCAAAGAAACTAACAGTTTAAGTTACAGTTTCACAGGCATCTAAACTCGGAAAATATTCAACAGGACTCCGACATAAAGTTCAAGTCTTGAATACTGTTGGTGTTCAAATTTTCACCAGTACCCACTTGACTATCCGTGCACACTATACACAATGAAATAATGAATGCATTGATGAGCCTTACCTAACAACTCTTGTTCTCATGGTGGTATTTGTAGGCCACTTGTACTGGACAGATTTCTGTAAACACCCATAAATATATCTCAGTGTCCTGCCAAAACAACACAATCATCTCAATACATAAAGCAAGGGAAAATGCTGATCTCACTGCAGCCAAAAGCTTAATTTACCAAATACATGTTTTAATGCAACTTGCCTTATCACACACCCCCGCCCCCAAAAATACTCTGCTCCAAGTAATGGACACATTTAGCAAGGGATAAGGAAAACAAGTTTTCGTCATCAATTCATTTAGCTAGTTCTTTACTTTTATTTTGGAAGAAACCTTACCATTTTTAGAATATTTCTGTATTAATGAAAAGATGAAAAAAAGTACAGGAGTGGGGATACACAGGAAATACTAAGTTTAGATTCCGGGAAGACAGATTTTGACTTACGTCCTACCTGAGTAAGTGAGTTCATTTACACGAAGAGCTGTTAGGCAGATATTAATTAACTGGTGCACATGTGACCAAGATATATATGATCCCCTCAAATCTAAAATTATTGTTTCTATTCATTACCCAAATTACTGTAGAAACCAGACATATTAGCCTATATAAAAACATGATTTTGTTTCTATTTTAATGTAAATATTTCACCACTGAGGTTTCTTCAAGTCACTCTTTTGCCATAAACACAATTCAACTTATAAAGATGAAAAACCCTAACTTTTTCAGAGTAAAAACAGTGGAAAATCTTACACGTTTTAGAAATAAAAATTTTTCAAAATGCAGATACACAATTTCTTGTCAAATTAAAATTTCACCACTTACGGTGGAAGTATTTCTGAAGCCATGAATATTTTCTCCACAAGTTCTGAAAGTATGTTCAGCAGGTGTGCTAAATTAGTGTTCACATCTTCATTTTTTTCTAACTTTGATGGACTTAACTAAGAGAAGGAATAAATCAATATAAATGAATCTTGCCAATGATAAATGCAGATGAATCAAGGTAATCAAACTGGTTTTTAAGGTTCTCTGTTTTTCCATTTTTCAGTCTCTTTTGGTCTTGGGAGGTGAGTATAAATGGGAATTTTTAAGCAGTTTGCTCTATGGAACTCATTTAATACTAATTTCCAATTACTCAACTGAAGAATAAACAGTGACTATTCAACACTTTTCAGTTGTTCTGTGATTAATGTCAGTGTTAAAGTTCTCTTTTATTCATTCACCACGCTTTACCATAGATTTTTTTTACAGACACACACATTGAAATAGACTTTTATTTTTTAAAAAATACTCTCCACTAAAAGACAAAACCCCAGCTTTAGTGGCCACATATTCATAAATATACCAGAATATTTAAATGAGAAGAATGATCACCATATATAATCTATTTTAATTGTATTTATTTGGAAAAAATGATTAAGATAGAAAGGGTTCTCTGAATGCTGTAGGCAGAATAATGAACCTTTCTCAAAACTTTTCCCATACCACTTTAAGAGTTCTTATCTAGAATCAGTGGACTAGATTTATCTATTTAAGTCTGAACTCCCTAGCCTAGATCCAATTTCTTCCCTTTATGTTAATTAGTAAAAACCGGCAACTTGGTGCGAAATTAACATTTGACAGGACCCAGTGTACATATCAAAAGCAATTCCTTTTATCAACTTTGTATCATATTTAAAAAGTCTATTTAATATCTTCCTTCTATAGTTGTACCTTGAAAACAAAATGAGAGAAGAGCCATGTGAGATTCCGGTCTTTACCTTAATGGTTTATTATGAATATACACTGGAGGCTTAATAATCAATCCTAAAAGGATGTTTTTATCTGCTTTTGAATGGATTATATTCTACTTCTTTCCCCCCAAAAACCTTCAAGAACACCCCTAGTTGTTATGAAGTGCTTCACAGACCTTATAGTTATGTTATAAAACCTAAGTTTCTAGCAAAAGTCAATTTATGTTATGCACACTTTCTGAAAGCAGCAGATCCTTTATCATTAGTACAGTAGGAGAAATGAGAAAGTACTTTCTGGTGCAAATTAAAATTTTTATCTCAAAGTACATCTTTTTTTAAAAGTCTGTTTTGTCTAATGTTTTTCTAAATGTATCACAAAGTGTGTGAGTGCTGTGATGAATAATTTGAGAAGCTAATAAATTTTCCTTAAAATGTAATTAGCTATAAAGCATTACCTATTAAAATATGCCCTTTGCTTAAATACTTAGAACATGAAATTCGTACCTCGCAAGACTGCTTGCTCTCCATTATCTTTAAAATAGAGTCTTTCAAAGCATGATGAACAAACTGTGTAGCGGTGGCTTTCATATACTGCTCCATCAAGGTGCTCGCAAGTGTTGTGGCTCGAAACAGAGTAGTGGCTTCATCTATACAAATATTTATGTTAAAAGACTGTAAAGGATTCTATCAATGTGAACCAGATTGGAAATTAAAATTCGTTTTTTTCCTCAACCAGTACAGCCATTTAAGTATCATTTGTGTGCATCATTGAAGTGCTGATTCTATATTTCTAAAACTTAACTCTTCAAAGGACTTTATTACTTCATTAGATTATCAACAGAAGAAAGGTGCTGACACTGCCCTATTCCTAAGGAGGAAAAAAAGGCTTAAAATAGTTCTAGGACTTGTAAGATTAAAGAGGCAGTGAGAGAGAAAACTCAGATCAGAATTCAGCTTTGCTGTCCACTGAGCCTAAGCTTTGAAAATTCTGAGTCAATTTCTAAATAAGAATATAATCATGTGGTATAAACAACTAGACCTACCATTTGGATCATTTTGTAATGTATAAAAATATCAAATCTCTATCATATATACCTGAAACTAAGAAGATAGTATATGTCAACTATACTTTCATTTTTTAATGCAGAAAATGAACAAAAAAAAACCCCCACAAAATCCCACTATAAATCATTAGCCTAAAATATGGCTACTAATGACCTAAAAACTACAAACATTGCCAAAAATGACAATCTCAGTGTGACATATGGACCATCACTTTATCTTTCCTGACAAATCTGTATGTTTTTATATTTTCTGTGATTAGGAGGAAATAGTTCTAATGGCACAATTTATTGGGGAACTTAAAAGCAAGCACTATTACTGAGCCAAAGTGCTAGTTGGAAAGGGGTTAATTGTGACAAACAGGTAAGCTATTACAAAGCACTGTGGATCCAGCTACATTGCTACAAATAAAATGCACCCATCACATTAAGTAAAATATAAACAAGAGAACGTGGTAAATATACCAAACTATTCTTAAACTTAAGTACCATGTGCCATGAATAGGGACAGAAAGTCACTTTCTTATGGCTTCTAATCGTTTATGATGAGAGAAACTTGGCTGATATACTAACTGCACCCCACACCCAAATGTCACCCAGCGCAAGAATTTTAAAGATTTTAAAGTATCACACCAAAACATCCATACTTTACCTTCCATGCTTATTTCTCTGTCATTTAGTGTACATAACAACAGTGATTCAAGCTTTTCATGAAGAAAAATCCTTAGTAGGATGCTAGCCAGTAGTGTTCGGTCCTGTCCACATACGTGTGACAAAGCATAGACTACATGAAGCTCCTTTTGCAGTATAAGCTAAAAAGGACATCAAGAAAGACTATTGAAAGTACATGGCATTAAACTCTCAATGAGACTAACAGGAATTGTGCTTTGTTCTTCTATTTAGAAATATGTTCTATCGAATACATCTGTTAAAACTAGAGTTTTAGCCTACGTATCTATAGTCTCTTAAGACCAACATCTTACTACTGCAAGGCTTTTCAGCTCTTCTGTGCCTGTCACTGTGTACCAAGCTATGCCATTACTATATTTAACGGGTCTGCTATTTAAATGTTAAATATTTCTGTTAATTCTATCAAAAATAATTAGACTGGTAAAAAATACCTCTTTGAATTCACTGTACTCTTCTTCTGGCATGATTTTTTCCATAGAATATCGTGCTCGGACACGCAGGGATCCTGGTTCAATACCTTTTAATGGTATATGGGAGCTCAGCAAAAACCATTCATCTGTGGCATGCCCCTTCTGTAACCGGCTCAACTGGCAGCGCATAAATACTTTGATAGAAAAACATGAAATGATTACTGTCCAAAAAGATGACACCACAATTAGTCATACAAGTAAATTTTCCTGACATTTTGTCTTCTCTATAGTGTTACATGCTTTAAAGGAGTGATCGGTGGTAACACAAAGCCAAGAGTTGATACTTTATATAATTCATTCACTCACTGAATGCCTTTGTGCCAGACTGTGGTGTGCAGGGACATGGGACACAGACATGATTAAGACATGGTCTCTGACTTGCAATGGAGGTCACCATCTAGCCAGGAAGGCAAGCAATCAATTATGGTACCATGTGGGAAGTGTTCTAACAGGGCTTAATGATAATACAGTAATTCCACCTGTGGAGGTTAAAAATCCATTCCAAACAGGTAATCCCTAAAGCTCATGTGTAACTGGATGTGGAGGTGTAGCTAAATGGAAAAGCAGAGAAAAAGAGAGAGAGCACAGTTCAAACAGAAGGTAGGGTGGGCATATTTAAAATCCACGTATTATTTAAGAACTATTAAGAAGGCTGGCATACCTAGAGAAGACATGCCACAGATACACTATGAAAGCAACAGGAGTGAGTGAGGAAAGGGCCTTTCTTCTGTTTACTAAGGGTCTGCATTTTATGTTAAAAGTAATGGGAAACCACTAAAAAATGTTAAGCTTTAAATACACAGAAATTACAGAATAACTATTTTATAGAGGAAAATTCAGGCTTTGATCTGTTAATGCCTATCATTTCTTTTGCTAAGCCTGACTTTTAAGAAGGTATTAGCCTAATTCACTCTGGTGTGAATTGTAAAATCCCACTGCCACCTGCCTCAGCAAGAGGCTGGGCAAAGGTGTGCTACTGAAAATAAGAACTGAGAAGGTTCATCAGAAATGAATAGTGGACCAATTTAAAGAAAAAAAAATTTAATACAGTGCTTTTATTCACTTACATCGAACTATGTGGAAATAGGGAAAACCTGAGCAGTAGAAAGAAGGGATGGTGGAAGCCCCACAGAAAGACGGCCCCTCCCACTGGCCTCTGGTTCTTCCCATCTGCCGCGGAGGGGAAGGGGAGAGGGGATACAGAATATAGTAACAAGGACTTAAGTTTACAGTGGGTACAATTTAGTGATTTTGGCCTCTTTTTCTTAAACATTTTCTCAACAGTACAAAAAGAAACTTAAATTATGTCATTTGCACTTTTTAAAATTTCCATTTTAGACTACATTTCATTATAAATTTAACAAGTATATAAAACATGTTTTACTTCAGAAAGAGATTTCTGTCTCAACTTACAGATATCAGGATCTTTGCTTTTCTTTGTTTTATTACTAAGAGTTATTTCAAATCTGTTAATATCAGGAGGAAGATCACTAAAGAAACAAATAGAAAACAGAATTAACAAAATATCCTGGCATCAAACTATCTAATTCTCTTGTTTCTAGTATCAAATAAGTCTCTCATTTCTGCTACTAAACAATTTGGACATGCTGGATTTAAAACGATACCAAACGTGTTGTTATTTCTAAGACAGGAATGTAGACAAGCAAATCATACTTTTTCCTACTATCTTTAACCTCAAGTAAATCCTGGAAACCCTTGTAAACATCTCCTACGTGTGTGTTAGTAAATGATTTTGGATTTGTCAGTAACAATAATTCACATTAATAACTAGATGAAAAACCAAGGATATAGCACTTCGCTAATAAAAGTGACCAAATACAGCAGGGGAAAAAAATGTATGCACTATTAAAATGCTTGGAATGGTACCTGGTTCTGTCAGTTGAGATACAGAGACCATGGAGGGGAGGGGAGGACACGAAAGAAAATGCAACAGCGTAAAAGAAAATGACTTAATGTAATAATAAAATAAGACTTACTCAAAGACAAACTCTTCTGACCATACAGGGTTTTGCCCTTCCCTTGCGTGAGTTTTTGCTACCTGGACACTGTTCAGGTAGATGTTACAATATGGATTAGTAAAATGTTTTACGGGGAGTTTATGGGCTTCTTCAATGTGTAAAACAAGACTGCTGACCTAAAGGAAACACAAAGGTTATTACCCCAGATTTCAAGACTTACGCATCAGGCTTCAAAAGCAATTGCCATAAAAAAAAAAACCCAAAACTGACTTATTTTTCCCGTTTCTTTAGGAAATATGACCTATAATTACATTTTCCTTCTTACATGATGTATAAAATACAACATTCAAGCATTTGAAATAATAATTCTCAGAAAAATGCAGTTTTGTTTTACAAGTTATTCCTCCAATTATATTCTTGAAGTAATTTAATGAAATGCATCTTTTTTACTAAAACACAATGGTTCAGAGAATATCAGAGAGGACGATTTTTTACTTTTTATTAGTTTAAGTAGACAACTGTCACTACCCAAATAAAAATCCTCTAAGTTAAAATAAAGCTCATCTGGCAGATTTATTTCTATTAACCTCTACAGCTATGAACTATTTTTTTTTAATATTTTTATTTATTTCTAGGAGGGAGAGAGAGACAGCGTGAGCAGGGGAGGGTCAGAGAGAGAGGGAGATACAGACTCTGAAATAGGCTCCAGGCTCCGAGCTGGCAGTCAGCACAGAGCCTGACGCGGGGCTCGAACTCACAAACCGCGAGATCACGACCTAAGCGAAAGTCGGACACTTAACCGACTAAGCCACCCAGGCGCCCCTATGAACTATTTTTTTTAATATTTCTTGAGAGAGAGTGGGGGGGAGGGGGGGCAGAGAGAGAGGGAGACAGGATTTGATGTGGGGCTTGAACTCAACAACCATGAGATCATGACCTGAGCTGAAACCATCAGACGCTTAACCTACTGAGCCACCAAGGCACCCCCAGAAAATATTTTTAATACACTGATTCTGCCTTCTCATTTTACAGAAAAATATACAAATCCAAAGCAGCTAAGTTATTGTCAGTTTTGGCCAAAACTTAGACCATATGCTTTCCAGGAAGGCCCTCTTTCCCTCTAGCCATATACTACTTGTGTGGCATAGGACAAGTCAGCCTCTGAGCCTCACCTCCTCGGGTAAAAGAATTAGGATAAAGTCTACACTGCAGGTTGTTGTAAGGATTAGCAATAATATGTGTAAAAGTTCCAGCAGAGTACCTGCAAAAAGGCTCAAGAGATAAAAATGGTAACTTTATAGCTAAAGTTGCACACAAGACACAATCTGCAAAAACTCAGTCTGATTTTTCAGAGCTTACAAAATGTTAAACTTTGATTTGAGAACACATAACAATTATGTGTATAACTAAAATGTCCTTGGAGAAAGGGTTAAACTTTTGATTACAGGAAATATAACTTGCAGTCATCTAAATATTAACCATTTATCCACTTGAAATAGATATATTAAATTCAAAAAGATTACTGGAAATTTCCATAAATAAAACAAGAATCACTTTGGTCAATAAATATTGTACTAAGTGCTCCTCATAACTCCAAGAATGTTAAAATTACTTAACTTTTTCCAACTATCTAGGGATAACTATAAAAAAAAAAGACATGGAGGGTACAGAGTTGATTTTACATACCAAGAATGAAAGAGAAAGCCCAATTTAACTCTCTATAAAATGATCACGTATGACATGTTAAGGTTCAAATAAGACAGGATACTAACTAGTTATGTAATAGGTTTCAAAAGCAATTACTATAAAGTAAAAAACAGAAAAGTTTATTTGGCATAATGCTTAAAGCCAGATGACTTTTTTCAGTAAGTACCTTTAGTTCTAATTTTTTAAAACAGGCCAAAATAATTTTTTGAGGAAAAAAAAAAACAATGAAACTGGCCAACAGAACGGTTTCTATGGTTGTTGGTTTGGTATTGTTATTTTAAGTAGAAGAAATAAAATCCTTAGTATGTGTTCAAAAGATGGCATTATGGACTAAGTACTCACTAAGTATCTAAAGAACATTCTCTTTCATAAATAACTATTTCTCCTGCTACTGAAGCAAGCAGAAGCCTGGTTTTAAAATACCTGGAAAAATAAACTTCTCTTAATAATTCAAAAGTGTTTGAAATGTTGCCCAAAACAATTCAGCTAGAAATAAAGAACAAAGTAATACAGCAAAATGTGACAACCTCAAATCAAAGAAAATTAAGTTTCACCTGACGCAGGCGTTTATTAGATGTACCTGGACTACTCTTCCGTAAATTGCAGAATGCCTGTAGACCTTTCATCCAATCCTACAAAAAATGACAGCATTTCAAAGAAATATACTGTACATTAGTTTATCCAGTTTCCAATCTTTTTTTTTTGAAATTCACGAGTTTTTCCTTTTCCAGACTGTCATTTCTACACTCAAAAACATGTTGCACTTTAATACATTTGTGGCCCCATGAAGTAAAACAGTGACCAAAACTATTATAATAAATTCTTAAAATTTTATTTCTGTAGAATCCCTCAATCAATGTTAAGTACACCATGACTGGCCATTAGCCAAATAAAATTATGTATGGTTATTAAGCAGTCATATTTTGTGAAAGGAGGGCTGACTGCTCAACCAGCTGTCTGTGTTTTGACTGACTTGATGAGTATACTAATCTTACCTTAGACCAGGATATACGTAGAAATGTGTAAGGGGATCTGAGTTACTGATAAGCTTTTCAAGTGGAACATTAAAAAAAATTTTCAGGCTACTATTCCAGTTAGGTTGAAGCTGTATTTTTAAATGTTTATCTAGTGGTCTGAAGAAAGGAGAGAACAATCTTAGGTTTACCAAAAACAAGTCTAAACATTTCACTTTGGCTTACATATGTGCACAAAGCCCTGCATTATTGCTTTATTCAATTTTCTCTTTTGCTTGTTGGCTATTTCAATCAGTCTGAACTGTGTGAATGTTTAGAGAATATCTTTAAGAACAAACTAAGACCAAATCAATTAGCACAGCTTTAGAAACAGAAGACAGTAACCAAAGTAACAGACCCCACAGACCACCAAAGTAAAAGAAACTGGAAACACCAGTGGTATTTTGGGACCCTAAGTGGTACACGGAAATAAAGAATATGGAAAGTATATGCATAAAGAAAGTATATGCATAAAGAAAGTATATACAAAAAGAAGATGTTCTATTTATCCTGAAATGTCATGGAAATATGCAACACATCTTTATTTAGAAAGAGGAACATGGTGAAAAAACTGGAAGACAGGGTACTGAAGTTTAAATTTCTTTCCTAACTCAATTTCTAGCCTTAAAAAAAATGTTCATCTGTTACTAAAATGTTTTGAATTCTACTTTTTGTATCTAAATATTAGGAATAATGCCCACAAAACAATGACTGAAACTATTATGGAATGTGTCTCATTCATCAAGTTCATTCTAGAATCAGAGCTATTTTCATAATTTACAAATCAGAGACACATGGCAGGATCCAGTTTAAAGAGCTTCTGCCTTATATCCAGATTGGCAAATTAACCTTCTATTTACAACAAAGTTTTCTTTGACCTTTTAACCACCTTCCAATTCCTTCTATAGACTGTAAGCAGAACAAATATCACCATATTTGTGCAAAATACCAATAAATACCGCTGAAACACTATGGTTCAATCAAAAGTCTCTTCACAACACTGCTTAAAATTTAATAGAAGTTTTAAGGGCACTGCACATAGATCAATACCTAGTGCTGAAAGTAGACATTCTATGTAAAGTTAGAGAAAACAGCAAATTCCTAAAATACTTTTCTTTTTGATGACTGAACTTCTATCTTTAGGAATGGACTAGTGACGAATATAGTACTTGTTAGCAAAACTAACTGGCTTAGCTTTCAACTGAACTGAGAATATCTATAACCTTTCTGCAGAGAGGATTTTAAATAGCATTTCAGTTGGACTCAACATCATAGAGTATTTAAAGGTCAATTTAAAATGGAGTTTTCATTCCTAATAACCCTTCACTGCGCTTTTCTGCATTTCTCTTAAAAAATATTTACACATCAAAATTCTCATCCCTTGGAAAAGATGATTAGACTTCAGTCTTCCTTTTTATGTCTTTATCATAAATTTAATAGTTTTCTATTCTAGTTAAAAAGAAAACATGAGCTAAATATAAAGGTATGCAGTAGTTGAAAAAACACTGAACTTACCTCTGCTTGTTCTGGAGTTTCTCCTGCAAAGTAAAAAATGTAATGTTCTTCACTAAAGTGCTGAACCACTATCTGAAAACAGTTTGGCCTTTAAAATACAAACAGAAAAGTTATTAGGAAGCTTAACAAAATGCATTGAAACAGACCAACTTAAAAAAAATCCTAACATATAATTATATAATGTCTATCAATTAACATAACTCTTCATTTTGAGAAATACTCCATTGTACCAGATCATTACTGAAAAAATAAAATGCCAGCTACATATATTTTAGAAAACTTTTTGTCAGCACTGCTGAAATTTTATCAATCCTTCAAAATTTCAAAATGTTTTATGCTAGAATTGCCCATCTAAAAACTTTTTAAAGCAAAATGTTACTCAACTCAACCCTTCAGAATGATATGTAATATACATTTATGTGTGCTGGAAAGACTAGACATGTTCTTAGACCAAAAATGTTCTTACTGATTATCTCTCAGTAGATTGTGGGTGACTTTTTAAAAACCTATTTTTATCTTTTCTTTTTTTCTACAACTGACCATTTATCCTCATCTGTTAAAATGGAAACATCATCCGTTCACAATACGCTTATTCTGATGATTAGGTAACCCAACAGCCATACACAGTACATGTTAGTTCTTGTCATCCAGCAGCATGCACCATACTAGAATTCATCTGACATGGAAATACATTAGATAGTACTTTGTATCGTTTTTGAAGATGTGCTGGCTTTCCACCTAGACTCGAAAATGATCATAAAATGTTCAGTAAGGGCCTTCATGTTTTTGAAACTCAATAAATGTTATTTCTAGCTGCTTTAACCAAAGATTATATCTCTTAATGTTAGGAGGCCATAGCAAAAAACCCCAAGTACAAGCTGAAGCATTTATTAAAGATTAAAAAAACCATCGTTTCATGTCTGAGAAGGCTATAAAGTAATAGAAAACACCAATTAGAAACTTGAGAATCTGAAATTGTCTTCAATCAGTCAGACCTTCCTGGCTCCATAAAATATAAACAAAACAAAAAACATCATTTGAAATCACTGGAGAACAACCAAAGCAGCTAAGACTTGAGAGGCCAAGATCACAGTGAGATGAGCCTGACTTTCTCCACAGCTTCATCTTTGAAAGTGTTGCCAGTTTCTAACCGAGTAGGACAAGAAGCTGAGAAGCTAAGCAGAAAGCAACCCTCTAAGAGGCTCAGAAGCCAAACCAGCACATTCAACAGTTTCATATTGCTAGGAGACACATGACTTTAGGACCTTTAAAAGAAAAGGCTTTGAGTTAAGACTCCTGCAGGGCCATGCCTTCAGAGTAAGGGCACACCAGAAATAGAACAGCCTTCACTAACACACCCATTATACCTCCAATCGATCCCTGAGGGGACTCATCTGGCAGAGGAACAATCCTTTCTGGAGGCAATAACATTATCCATAGCTTCTACAGTTTTTCATATAGAACTGTCCACCATTTAGTCAAACATAAGTAGACATCCCAGGAATCATGATCAAATGACTGAAAAGCCAAAAACAAACAAAAACAAAACAAACAACAAAAAAACAGACAAAGGAAAAAGACCTACATATAATCCAGATACTGTCAGATACAACTTTCAAAAAGCTGTAATTAAAAGGTTTAAGAAAACAGGTAACAAACAAAATAGAGAATTTTGCCAGATAACTACATGTGTAAGAGAATCAAATGAAAATTCTGAATTGAAAAATGTAGTTAATAAAATTAAGACCTGAAGAAATGCATTCAGTAACACAAGAGCAGATTAGGGAAGTGAAAGACAGAATACCCAACCTAAGGCACATAAAGGAAAAAAATATAAAAACCTGGAAAACTATGTAAGAGACACATGGGACAGAGTAAAAGTTTTAACATGTAACATGAATCACAGAAGATGCACGAAAATGTGGCAGAAGAACTGTTTAAAGAGATTATAACCAAGAATTTTCTGAAACTGGAAAAAGACATCAGTACTAAAGAAGCTCTGCCAACATTAGGATAAAGTGTTTTTTTTTAATTACAGTAGGCATATTTTTGTTTAGCTGCTAAAAACCTAAAGAAAAATCTCACAGCAACCAGAGAAAGATAAAATACAGTACACACACAAAAAAGATCTATTATTTCTAAGAGATAACCAGAAGTAGAAATAAAATGCTGGAGGTAGGAAAAAAGTCTTTAAAATACTGAAAAAATATGTCACCTTAAAACTTAATATCCAGCAAAAACATCGTTCATAAATGAAGATAAACAATAAATACTGCCACAATGAAAGATTAGGCCTATGAAAAGACAAATGGTACACAACATTCCCCCATAAATATTCACTACAATAATTCTATCACTGAAATGTTTTTCAGCTTGTCCTTCTGGAATGATTATATTTAAAGTAAAGCTATACTAAAAGTGAGAAGTTTAATATAAAGAAACAGAATGCTGAGAGACCTCGTACTACTGAAAATAGTTGGGAAAAAGCACACAGCTGTGCACTAAAACAGTTTGGGAAAACAGGCACATGAGCAGTGCCCTGCTAACATTCCTGCACCACGGCCTGAGCAAGAATACGGTTCACCTCTACTGCAGGGGCTGCTGTTAACCTTCACATGCCATTCCATGCACAGGCCACAGGTGAGTCAGTGTACTGGGTGCCAGCCATTCCCCAAAGCAAGAAATGTTGAGTGCTAGCCGTATATTTCAAAGAAAAAGATTGCTAACCTCCCCTTTTGTACTATGAGATCTGCATTCCAGGATACAATTTTTGTTATCAACCTCTTTTTCCCTAGTGCTACTATTTGGTAGAAGTAATCAGTTCACTTCCTTGATAATGCTGATGCTGTTTTTCTTGCCATCCACTCTTTCTTGGTACTACCCAACTATTTCACAGTAAGGCCCTCAAAAATACAGTTGATGATGGTAATCTGGCAGGCTTTGAAAAAAAATTCAGTTCTTTAAAATAAAAGAATAGAACGTTTTCATACCAGGTTTAGACCTGGTCTCATTAAATACAATGTCTTCAAATTCTTAAAAGCCACCTTCAGCATGAAACTGCACAATAAGCAAGCTGTGATCTTGTAGCAAATGGAAAATATGTATTTACTGCTTTTCTACTACCTGAAACTCTTCATATTAACCATAATAGGAATAGTTCAGTCTCTTTAAATTGCATTAGAAGATACAATCTTTCCTTAACTCTAGCAGTCATTTCCTTTAATTGGCAAGTGTAATGTTGACCTTTTTTGATACTGCAAATTGGTTTTCAGTTCACTTGTGCCTGTTCATAGAAAGTACATCAAAATAATGGTACAGCTTTTCCCCAAGTTTACACACATGTAGCTTTATTTGTCTTAATACTTAAGGTTATCATTGAAATTATAAGTATCAATAGGGAATCATTTTTAACCTCATTTATCCAAAGCTGAATTTCTGCCTTGAATTCATAAACTATCAGAACACATGAGTATAATTTTGTGTTCTACTTCTAATTTTGAGGAAGTTTACCCATTCTTCAACTAATCTGCAAAGTGGGAATCATTCACCAAGACGTTTTGTTCTTATAGATCATGCACTTCAGCATAATTCTTCTTCTGGGTGACTGACAGACTCTGGTATCAAAGAGGAGAGTACTGTTCTGATCCTCTTTCCTCCCATAAAGCTGAAAACATGTGCGGCTGAAGCAGCCTGGATTTTATAAGACTCCATTTTATAATATTTAATGGAGAATTCAGGGCCAAAGACAGACTTTTACATATAAGAACCTCTCCATATTGCTTATTTTCCAGAATGAATTTTTGATATAAAATCTTTAAATGTTTGTATCATGAAGCTTCATCATTGATCATAAACTTAAATACTATTTCTGCAATATCTTCTTTCTTTTAAAGGATGTTTTAAATACTTTATCCTCACTAATTTTTGTGGTAACCCTTTGAATAACCAACATTTACTTCCAAGTATTTCTCTAATGTTTTCAGATTCATCAGTGTGTACTAAAAATGTAATCTCAGGACGCCTGGGTGGCTCAATTGGAAAAGCATCCAACTTCGGCTCAGCTCATGATCCCACGGTTTGTGAGTTCAAGCCCTGTATTGGGCTCTGTGCTGACAGCTCAGAGCCTGGAGCCTGCTTCAGATTCTGTGTCTCCCTCCCTCAGTGCCCTTCCCCTGCTCACACTTGACCTCTGTCTTCAAAAAGAAACAAACATTAAAAAAATTAAAAAAAAAACAAAAAGCAACTGTAATCTCTGGACCTGTATACAGCCTCTATCATTTGATACACCAATGCATTTACTGATAATACTATCTGAACACAATCAAGTACTATTTGAAAATGGTATCTCTTCTACTGCTTTTGCTCTTTGGCTTCAAACATAAAAGTCACCATTTCCATGCACACTGATTCAACAACCAAATTCTCCAACTCGGTGTGAATTCAGCATCTGGGCTTTAGCTTTAGCTATTAACTGCAAGAGTTCCCAACAGGCTTCCCAAATATAACCTGATATCACAGGAACAGATCTATGGAGGGGAGGGGACTGGAAGGGAAATGGCGTGGGGGGCGAGGGGCTTTTATTTAACATTAACAGTTCTTTAGTGGTAAGGTACCAACACAATGTGATTGGCACCACTGATTAACTTATATGCAAAGTATTTAGGCTGAGGATGAGATGTATTGGCTTTAGTTATCCCAATACATTTTTTTAATATTTGAAAGAGAGAGCGACTGACAGAGAGAGAGTGAATGCACATGAGTGGAGGAGGGGTAGAGAGAGAGAGGGAGAGAGAGTATCCCTAGCAGACTCCATGTTGTCAGCAGAGAGCCTGATGTAGGGCTGGAACTCATGAACTATGAGATCATAACCTAATCCCAACACATTTCTTGAGAGGCCTAATTAATAGGCTGCATTTTTTTTTTAAATTAAGGCCACTGTTAGCTTTTGAATTTAGTAACTTTCCAGCTTTAATTACCCAACTGCTCTTTATGGTGGGAAAGTAACTATTGTACATTAAAGCCAATCATAAAGAACAATGAAAAAATATCTCGTTATATTTTTCAAGAACTTCCTTATATATTTTATAGTAAAAACAAAGTTAATTTCTGTGTTAACAGAAAAAAAATGTAAATGTAAAAAACAAAATGAAACTAAGTTTTACCCAAGACAAAAGTAATTTCAATGATGATCAACAACAACAACAAAAATACAAATAAAATAACATTCAGAGTAAATGGGTGATTTAAGAAGAAACTCAGAGGGAAGTATTCAAGTGTGTTCATTGCAGACAGCTTTTTGGTCTACATGTGTTACATGCCCAATTCTTTTGCCATGATCAAATAATGAATTAAAACAGTTTATAAAAGAAGTCATAATTTCAAGTTGTATAGATTTTGAAATGTAAAACATTTAATATTTTTATCACAGTAATATTTTACAACCACCAATATCTCAAGTGACACCTATAACCTATTTGTGGTATGCTAGTTGAGAAGTTCTAATCTAACAATCTAAATGAATTTATACCCATCTTCTAAGATTTGGCTTAAGAGCCACTTATTTCATATTACTATTTCAATAAGCTTGTCCTCAAAATCTCTTCCCTCTTGGAACCATTCATAGCACTAAAAGGGAACGGAGACTGGTGGTGAATACTGGGAGAGTCTCCCCAACATCCATTTCCCTCTCCCACAGAGAATACAGAGAAGCCTCACTATTTGGATGGGATCACCTTCAGCAACATGGTTTGGGCACCCAACGGCCTCTGTTTATGAAGGTAATCCCACTCCTTGCTACTTCAGGTAAGTCAAGACTACAGACTAATTGAGAGGTGGTTCAGTAGAGCATTCTCAGGATTTTCAATCATTACTGGAAGGAACACTTACTTTTCCTTTGGGTACAACATGCCACTTTGCTACCATGAAGGAAGCTGTTTTGTGACAAAATTCAGCGCACACAAAGGCAAGCACAGGAGAAAGATAAAAAGAAAAAGAGCCAGAAGTCTGATTTAACCATACCCAAAGGCCAAGATTCCATGTTTTTAAGGGAGGGGAAAAAAATCTTAGGAAATCCTATGTTACCCACAAAATTTTTGTGTTTTTGGAACAGCTGTCTTTATGAAATATTAGGAAGTGATGGGGGGGGAAAAAAGGTGGGAGGAGTTATCAAAGTCAAAACGACTCATGAAAATACTTCATATTATATACTTCCCTCTTAGTGACTGATTCACAACATAAACACTGGGCTAAGGTTCCAAAAAGCCCTACTATAAGGATAAGCTATCTGTTCAAGTCAGCATTCCTCAAACCTTGATCATTTAAAAAAACTGACTAGGGGCACCTGGGTGGCTCAGTCAGTTGAGCGTTTGACTTCGGCGCAGGTCATGATCTCACGGTTCGTGGGTTCGAGCCTCGTGTCTGGCTCTGTGCTGACAGCTAGCTCAGAGTCTGGAGCCTATCTTCAGATCCTGTGTTTCCCTCTCTCTCTCTGTCCATCCCCTGCTCATGCTGTCTCTGTCTCTGTCTCTCTCTCTCTCTCAAAAATAAATAAAACATTAAAAAAATTAAAAATTGACTAAATTTTTAATTATAAATTTTGTTGTAATTAAAGCTAAACAATAACACTATTGTGATCTCCTAAACACAGTTTGGAAAGAAGAAATGACAAAGATATGTGCTCTACAGGTATTTGCTTTGAAGTTTTCTCAACTTAGTTTTAAACACGATAAAACTAGACCTGCTTAGTAGAAATGCCATCCTGCAGCAGAAACGCTGTAAAAATCACTTGTTTTAATGGTTTTGTGTTTTATTAATACCGATAAGTAATAAAAATGATACATATATATAAAAAGACTCTAGAATGGATTGGTAATAATACTCAGGGGGAAAGGTAAAGAAAGGCCATTGTTCTTAATAAAAAAAATTAAATGTAATCAAGAACTGGATTTGCCTTGATGTCCAGGATTCAGCTTTAGCTTATACATTTGTATTTATTTTTTGAAAAGCTCTGAGGTGAAAGTAAAAAAAAAAAGCCTCAACTCCAAATATGAAGTACTCTCCTATTTCCTAGGAAGCAATTATTTTTATATTGAAATTGTTTCTTAATATCAAATTTTCTAGGAACAGAAGTGTCAAGTTAATAGTACAACTGAGTGAACTTAGTACTATCAGATGCCGGGAGTTAAGAGAGAACATGATAAAATTGGAAAGAAAACAAGACTTGCAATCAGTCACTCCAAACACTGTGGTGAGGACAGGGAGGAAACATGCCTATGTAATATAAGACTAGAATTTCACGCAACAGGTTAGTTTAAAATAAATAAAGAAGACAGAAATTACCCCATGAAGTAAATCTGATGTTTTCAGATGATTTTAGGACTTGCAACATCAGTTGGCTAAGCTTTGAAAAACGATCTGAACATATCCACCTGTTTTATGATTAAAACAATTCTAAAAAGAAATAGGAAACCAATTTCTTACCTGCCAAAGAGACTATCATGAACAACATAGACAGAACATACACTGAGATCTATTAATCCTTTTGGTTTTGTAGCTCGCTTTTCACTTTCAAAATAAATAAGTTGGGCATCACTGCCCTCTAAGATAAAATATAAATTTTTCCACCGTTTTCCTTTGCCTGTTAAAATACAAACAAACATGCTTCCCCTTAGTGAAATAATAAACTTTTAAGTGATATATATTAAAATCATAAAAATTATTATTGCTAAAAATAAAAATCATATTTCCACTTTTAATCCAAGGCTTCAATAACACACCAATCTTTATAAACTGAAAAAATGCCTCAATTTATCTGTAGAAAAATGCCTTGTATATGACAAAAATCACCTTAACTACATCTCTGGAGATTTCATTAAGATAAAATCTTTCAAATTCTTGCTTAGGAGTAATTTTTTTCAGTCATAAGAAAAAACTCTTCTACCACGCACCCTAACAACCAACCCTGTAACATTTCCAATGTCAAATTGAGACAAATCTATAAAACAGAAACATCAAAACAGTGAATGTGTTTGGGGCACTTGGGTGGCTCAGTCAGTTAAGCATCTGACTCTTCATTTTGACTCAGGTCATGATCTCATGGGTCATGAGTTTGAGCCCCATGTCGGGCTCTGCTTGGGATTCTCTCGCTCGCTCGCTCGCTCTCTCTCTACCCCTCCCCAGCTCATGCAACTGTGCTCTGTCTCTCTCTCAAAATAACTAAATAAACTTAAAAAAAAAAAAAAAAAGGAAACAATGAATGACGAGTATCATAAAAGCTTCTCTTGAAAAAGAAAAATAATAATGAAGTACAGGGTGGAGAGGGGGCAAACAATCAAATACCTTGCACTGGAACTGGAACTGACTTTAAGATTTAAAAGATATACTTAGAAATAGGGAAGCTTGTTTCATGAAATTCTGCTTGGAAATGTTGACCTAATATACCTCAACTCTAGATTTTCAAGGATGCTTAGATAAAAGCTTTAAATAAGGGTCAATCACTAATAATAATTCATGTCAAAACAACTTATTAAATACAAATCTTAGTGGGAAGTTTTATGCCCAGTACCTACAATGTTTCTACTAAATATTAACAGTAAAATGCTGAAACTGAATCTTCAGTCTTAAAGTTAACACTTACCCTTTTTTAGAAGATAACCTTTTTTAACAATATTTTTATAAAAGGCATCCTTTGTTTTCCTACGAATGGTATTATAGATTTCCTTGCCATCCACTGTATCATTGAGTACTTGTTCTTGATCCTGAATTTTTAAAAATATTAAAATTATTTCATGAATTCTTGATGGAAATTAAATAAAATCTATGCGATTACTAATTAAAAGCCAGGTCGCCTGTCTATTTAGACATTAAAAAAAAAAAAAAAGCTTTTAATGCTAAAATCTGAAATAATATTAACACCTATATTCAGAGATCCTTTGCTTTCCAAAGAAATTCTCAAAAACAGTTTGTTATGTTGTTGTGTTACAAGTAACACTGTTTTGAAAACATGACTTTGTCCCAAAAGAACTGCTAAGTTAGGAACCAATTTAAGCAGAAAATAAATTAGTGGTTGTTTATGTAGTTACATCTGTGAGAATCACTAGGTGAATGCAGAAAACTGTGCGCAGCTGAAATGAGATGCATGGGAATATACAAAACACACCTCAAATACCTAATAGCCCTCTCAGTTCACCAAGTGCTATATGCCTTACCCATCTATCCACAGTTGATGTTACGCCATCTGAATAGTTCTAACACTTTACAATATTCACCACCCTTCTGACGGCCTCTTCCGCAAGTAAACTTCAGGTCTTTTTCAAGGTAAAGTGCCATATTTACTGTAGTAAGTATTTCAGAACCATTTAGCCATAGAAAACTATGCTATCTTTTTTGAGGTTCTTATCTCTATGTGTTATTGATGAGGTTTTTCAATGTTGTGCCCACTTTCCCATAACCTGGTGGTTTTTATTCCATGGTTTTACATAACTCTGTGATTTATACGAATGCATGCATGTGTCTTAACTGCTGAGCCCTCCCAAATAACATAATGAATTCTGATGTCAGGAAGTATATAAAAGAGAAGAGTGTCTTTATGATGATCCTTCCAAAATCATTCAATCCACTGGACTCAATTTCAGGTTTTTAGTTTCAGTGCTGAGCACTTCTTACTATTTGCTAGGCTTAAGATTTTATGACTTTTTTCTTAGAGACTTCAGGAGTTCATCTGATCTTTTTATAAATCTAACATAGGAGATTTTCAAAAATCTTATTCTTCATGTATCTTGAAACATTCTGCCATTTCATCATCCAAGAAACCATTTCATCATTATTCAACAACTGATGCCCAAGTATGCTAAAGAGCAGGGTTTCCAGCCCACACTGCCTGTTTCTGGACATTAAGTTTTATCAAAACACAGCCACACTCATTCCTTTACGTTTGGTCTGTGGCTGCTTTCAGACTACGAAGACAGAATTCAGCAGATAAGATGGAGACTGAATGGCCTACAAAACCTAAAATATTTATAATCTGGCCCTTTACAGAACAGTTTTCCAACCGCTGGCTTAGAGGATGATGCAAGAGTGAAATCAATCATCTTTGTTGCCTTACCCTTTGTTTTTTTTACTGCGCTGCCAAGTGTTGCAGCATCTGTCAAAAAAGTATATAGGACCATCTAGGTTATCTTTACATTAACTTCCACTGAACATGGCCCAGAACTCTTAGTTTTCTGCTCATATTAGCAAAGAGAAAAAACTGACATGAGAAGATGCCTGACAATTATTAAAAGATTGAAAAGATGAATGCAAAGAGGCAGCAAGCACTTTGGGGTCTATTGTGATGATAAAATTGATTTTTGAGACGACAGTATCCTCAATGAGCTTCATCAAACTCGAGAAACACTGAGTAAACGATATATTTCTACGAGGGGCGATGGGAAGGAAATATGATGTTTTTACCTAGTCGTTTAGTAGGAAGGATGTCTTCATGCAATATGTTATGACAAGAATCTAGATTGCCCTGTTTTGAGCAAAAGAAATAAGGGTTTTTTAAATGTTTATGTTTGTGCACCAAGATTTACTTAAGATGATTTCTAAGCAGACAAAAGGTACTTTGTAACCAAAGGTAATTGTAGAATTTTTTAAATTCACCACATTTATCATTGTAATTAATTTTTATAAATCTAAAAAGGAAAATATTTTACATTTATGGAGCAGGGAATACTGTATTCTACCAACAAAACTATAAGCCATCCAAATGTTTTCAAAAGTATTCCATATGATGATTCAAGTACATGACAAACCAGCAAGAATCATAAACTAAAACCCATAGAGAGAATATTTACATCTGGAATCAGTATCAGATTCTGATGGTTAAAGTGTAGGAAGAAGAATCAGAGTAACTATAGGCAAGAATTGATTAAAGATGTATCTGGTCCACGCATGACAGGAGGTTAAGGTAGCCGCCTATTTCAAGTATGTAAGCCTTTACAACCAAGGAAATAAAAACTTTGGATGTGCTATGTTTAAATTCTTACTGAATTTTCTAATAACTTTTTTGTACTACACCTTTATTCCTACTTCTAAGAATTCTTCATAAAATGACTTCAGAATAAAGAATTTAAAAGGATACACTGGACCCAGATAGTGATGACTACTTTCCTGGTTATACAGATTTGTACTTCAAACTACAGATTTCTATTTCAATAATGATAATATTTAGTACTGGCTACAGAATGGGGCATAGTTATAGTCTGTTATTTAAGACATATAACTAATATTTAGATTTAAATATGTGATTTCCAGACAGTCTCTACAGGTCTTTTCTAACTTGTATTAAGGCAGGGACTGATATACGAATCTACAATTCCCAAAGGATTCTAATATATTAGATGAGACTATGACCAAGAACACAACTCTCTACTTTCCAAGTTCCAATAAATCACTGAATGACAAGCGGGAGGGTTTCAGGGACTACTCTCTACACACTTTTGGAGAAGACATAAATGCTCCCCCACATTTAATTCAATAAATGTTTGTGGAATGCCAGGTACTGCTCTAGTTTTTGAGATCAGGGAACAAACCAAAGATCCTTATCTTCAAAGAACTTATATTCAAATGAGGGAAAGATAATAAACATAATAAATAAATCGTAAGTTAATAAATGGTAAGTGCTTTACATTGTAGGGGCAAGTAGCAGTATTAAATAAGGTATGTAGATAAGTCTCACTGTGAAGCTAATTTCTGAGCAAAACCTGAAAGATGTAAGAGAATAAGACAAGTGGATATTTGAGAAAAAAACATTGTGGGCAGAGTAAACACCTAAAGTAAAGATCCTAATGCAGGAAAGAGTGTGGTATATTCTATAAAATAGCAGAGAAGCCAGCATGAGTAAAGACAAGCAAGAGAGAAGGATGGTAGAAAGAGAGGGGTTCAGAGGATGAATAAGATGCCATCTAGAGTCTGATAGGCTACTATAAGGACTTTAGCTTTCACTGTGAATGAAATGTAGAACATATGCAAGTATTAAACAGAGGAGTGGAATGATCTGTCTCACAATTTATGGACACAAAGCATAGGAGAGAAAGCAAAGTCAAGAATGACTCGATGCCCTAAGTAATTGACTTATCCTCTCCAGTTTCAATTTCCCTATCTTATAGTAGTTGCTGAAAAAATTACATAAATACATATTAAGAACAGTATCTAAAACATAGTGCTTAAAAAATGTTGGCTATTTTACCGTGGGCTGCATTGTCTCAAAAGGCTCCTTCTCTTCTAGTGTCTATCTGGTAAAGTGTGAGCTCCACAAAGTAAGGAGACTTAGCCAGGACTCTGCTCTTTCTGTTCCAGCATCTCACTCTGAGTGAGGGTATGGAGACTACCCTCAGGGGGAGGGAGCTAATCAGTTTTTAGATAATAAAAGGTTATTACTCCCCTTTCTGTTCTCTAATAGAATCCTGCTGGGAAGGATAGTTAAGTATGGAGATCCCCAAACTACTACAGTAACCTACTTTTACTCCAGGCCTCCAAAACAGACTTTAGATAGCATTTAATCATTGTTATGTAGTAATCAAACTGCCTTGTAATCAGCATTAGTTATTTCTGAAGTATCCAATGCATTAATTGGCACTTTTGCAAAGGACAATTTGGGGTTTGTTCAGTTATGAAACAGCAACGCAAGCATACGGCATACTATATACATGAAATAATTTCTTAAAACAACCCTATAGCTTATGAACAAAAGTTTACTATATGTCAAATACTATTCATTGATTTTTCATTCTAAAAATCAATTTTTTCTAAAAAAAATTTAATAAATTCTAAGCACACTTTCAAGATGGGAAAATGTCTGACTTAATCTGTAGGCAAACACAATAAAATCTGTAGACTTCTAAAACAAATTAACACCATCATTAATCTAACAGCCAATGTGAATAAGAATTCAGGATACAGCAATGGGACGCAGTGGCACAATCTGTCATCTGGAGGTAAAGGCACCTCTGACCCCTAATAAAAAGATCTTGAGCAGTGCTTCTAGAAAACATGTACCATACTATGTAATATAAAAAAAGAAAAAGTTAGTTTCCATATTCGGAAAGTACAGTGAAGAGCAGGACCAGTGTTTGACTACAGTTACTAGGAGGGTATCAAGGAGGAAGTGCAATTTGAGATGGATCTTAACCTAGCAGTGTTTACACAGGCCTAGGGGAAGGGGCTGACATGGAAAGCAGCAAGTACAATGAGATTAAGAGCCATCAGTGATAACATGGGGCGGGGGTGAAGTGGGTGCTCTTCCAACTAGAGTGCACATAGTCATTCATTAAGAGTGACTGAATACCTCATGCCAGAGGCAATGGGACTACAACCTGACATCCCTGCCCTCGTGGACCATGCATTCTACCAGAAACACATGAGGAAATGAAGCTATATGAAGCAAGTGTGACAAGATGATAATGATTCTTGAACCGATATTAAGCATCAGAATAATGACCCCATCTCAGCAACTGCAATGACTTGCAGGTATAGCCATATGAAACTAACGTGTTAGGAGGAGGGAAAACTGAGAAGCTAGAGACACAGCCAATCACTGTGAAAGTTCAGTTGGGTGACCGAAAACTCTTACAATCCTTCTTTATGTCCCTAGAGTATCAGTGCCTCCATTTTCCACATATGAAAATGCTTAATCACTCTTTCAAAATACCTGTTCCTAACCTGTGCTACAAGCTTTCCCCAACACTCTTCAGGAAGTGTAAGAAATAAAAGACTAAGCAATCCCCCTATGTACTAAGCAGCTAATATTCAACAGGCCCTCTTGTTCAAGACCAATCTTTCTCCTTCTATTGAGGATGTGAACCACTCTTGCCTTCCCTAAGACGTTATACACCAGGTACTGCCGATATGCCATCTCACCCACTTTCCTCTTTACTAGTTGTCTTACCCAGAGTATACACATGTGCTCAAAACTCTCTAGGATTTTTTTATTTACCAAGCTCACCTAGGTAAGCCCAGCTGTGATTTACCTTTGGTGTCTCTACCCAACTCACTCCTTGACCCACTCTAACTTGGCTTCTGCCCCACCTTTGCCTCTATTCTCAAAAAGCCACCAACGCTAGAATCAACATAAAAAAAACTAAGCGATTCTCTTACAATTTACTTTCTGAAACAATCTGAGTAATGGCAGTTTTAAATTTTATCCAATTTTAAATGCATGAATGTGTGCATAAAACATACTACCAAAAATGCATTTTAAAATAAAATGCTTATTATTGCAAAAAGAAAAACAACACTGACCTGCATTGGTACAGGTTCCTTAAGATAATACCCTTCAACAATTTGTTCTTTTCGATAGTGATCTATGATGTCCCCAATGCTGTTAAAAATAAAAATTACTAATATTGACATAATCTGTCTTATAAAAAATGCAAATCTTGAAAATACACCTAAAAACCCTATTAGCAAGGATTATTCATTTGCAAATTTTTCCGAAAGCATATAACCCAAATACATTAATAGAATATATGATTATAATAGACACATTATTTGAGAAAAGCAAGAATTGGTTTCCAAGTCAGAATACCTGAATCAGAGATTCCAATGTTGCATACGTATACTCGGGAGTCACTACAAGTAAGGAAAGAATAAAAATCTACCATTTTTTAAAAGAGCATTATTGAGGGATTGAGAAAGAACTGATAGAGAAATGGTGTTTATAAAGCAAGTACTGAGTTCAGGTATATTTTAAGAATTTTTATCCTCAAAACACTTACACATTCTGCTTTTATAAAAACCAGATTAAATTGGATCATAAAACATATTAACAGCAGGTAAAAGCAGAAACAAACAAAAGACCAGGACTGATTTTACATGTGGATTTACTGCTACAACAGGAAAGGCTTATTGATTCTGATAAACAATGCTACAAAATATTCTTACTATTTGGGAAATTTTACAAATAAAGCTGAAAATAAAATGACATTATATAATACATTTTAACATGTATTTTAGCATGGCAATAATGAGTTTTTCAATATAAAAGTTTCCTATATAATCAGTAGGCCATATTATTGCCCTGAATATTTAAATCCTACACTTTTAAACTTCCCTTTAATATACTGGAAGAGTGGGGACAGCTAGCAAACATTTCTTAAAACAGACCCTGTTTAACCTTTCACTTGATTTTTTTCCAGTTTTCCCTACTAATAATAGAATTGGAAGACATATTTTATCTTTAGAGATAAATACGTGTGTGCGCATATATCCAAAGATATCTTTGGACACACACGCGCGCACACACATATATACTTATACAGATCTCCAAAGATAAAATAACTTTGCTATATTACAAAATTGACTTAAACCACAAATGTTAAAAAGAGCAAAAGACAAGACTTGAAAAGACTAATAAAAAAACAAATATGAATGGATATGAACTAAATACCAGAGGCAGCACTTTATACAAGGAAGAGAGATGCAAAGTAAGTCAAGTAAAAATGTTATTAATAGTAAAAAGATAAGGACGGTTTAAGCTTTTAAAGGAAAAATGTAATACCACGTGTAATTCCAAAAACGTTGAAAGAAAATCAGAAAAGAATACATTTGAAGACAAGATACCATCACAGAGATGACTATGTGTTTCAAAGCAAAAAGCATCAAATTTATGAAAAATAGTAAATATTAAAAGGTTTCTGACTGAGTTAGTGTACAATGCAGTTGATCCTGTGCATCACTGTCACTATATAATTCTTGTCCGTGGGCTCACAGAGTAGGACACTGCTATGGAGTACACTTTGCCAGAGAGCAAATTTAAAAGTGTGTGACAACCAGATATATTTTTACCGATGAGGTGGATTTTCAAGACTTTTTTTAAATTACTTTAGTTCATATTCTACCCAGATATACCTAAACAAACAGTCAAGGGAGACACAACAACCCACAATTTCCTAGACATTCCGTAAAAGTTTTAGGCATGAAATCAGATTGATCTGCATCTCAGAAAACTAAAATATGTTCAGTATAAGTTGGGTTGTAAAATAAATGTGAGTTTCTAGGGACACTACTATTATCCTATACTTTCATTTTAGTAATTTATTTAATAAATTTTTAAATAAAACTGTGTCTCTCTTTTTGAACCCATAGAAAAACATTAATAATCTTCAAGGTCTGACCACAAAATCCTACCTCCCTCTCCCTTCTCATCACCATCTCAACTACTCTCTTTCCACAGACTCTCCTATGTCCATGTGTACATCACAGAATGCGTCAGTCAGCCTACCATCTTTTCTCATATATTTTTTCATGCACATGAGGTGTACAATACATTTCACAAAGGAAACTAACTGTTTGCTGAGTTTTATTAGCTATTAAATGCCTCTGCTGCTTTTCTAAAAGCCTTGATATAGGATTGTTGAGGTTATGTTTCTATGAAGCAGTTTCTAAATGAAGCAAACGTTAAGTGTTACCACTGTTTACCAAAAAGCTAATGTAGAATTAGTGGGGAGAAAAGACAGTACAGTATGGCTCTATTACACAAAGTTATTGGATAATCCCTTTTACATTTACATATCTAAATAATAATTGCTAATCATGAAGTATCTTTTTTTTTTAAGTTTATTTTTTAGTAATCTACACACAATGTGGGGCTTGAACTCACACCATGAGATCAAGAATTGCACACTTTTCCAACTGAGTCTCAAGGCAGGTGCCCCATGAAGGTGTATCTTCCAAGAGTTACTTTATTACTGAACTAGTGCTGAAATATTTATTTCCAAACCAACTGTAAAACTGCTTTTTTTCCCCTAGGCATCAGATTTATATAATTTTAGCTTTCTTTAAAAAAATATTTTAATATTAATACTAGAAACAATACTCCTGAACTTTATCAGATAAATAAAACTAAAAAGAAAATGTGAGGGAATGATCACAGCCACTAAATTAGTATGTATTTAAAATTTTGTGACTCATCATCATGTAAGCAGACTAATAATTTTGGAAAGACTTTGGAAAGAAAGAAAGACTTCTTTTTTCCTGTTTCACTCAGGTCTTTATCAATGAAAAAGACGTCCTCCATTACATAGGAAGAATTTTCATCTTCCCCCAAAATAAATCTATGTAAATTATTTTATCTTTAAAAAAAAAGGACTCCAGACATTCATCAGTTCAGTTAAGAATGTATGTTTTCAACTTACAGTTTTATACATTCCAAGTCTCTAGAAAGCTGGACACTGGGAAAAATAAACTGACCTTCCTATATAGCTCAAATTGCAGCTAGCTACATCTTCAGTGAGGCTATGTAGATCGAACTATAATGTAGAAACCACTCAAGGAGCTTTTCTATAAGAAGTGTGCAAAAGGATCCAAATGCCTACACTCACATCTTCCATTTGATGTCTTATCACTGTCCACTGGCCTCCTAGCAAGCAAGTTTGACTTGTTTTTTGTTTTGTTTTGTTTTCTAAGATAAAGCAGCTGTTGGATCTCTATACTCTCAAAGGTCAAGCTGAGAATTAAGAGAAATTCTAAACAGAATGGAAAATACTGCTATGGTATTAAGGGATTAAACTAGGCAAGTGGCACCATTTTAGTTTATGAAAGCCTCCAAGAAAGGAAGACAATGCCACTCTAGAGTTATCCATTATGGAAAATTCTTTACATTCAGGAAAAAAAAAAATGAAGGATTACTTTCTAATACACAGAAAAAAATTTAAAAAGCTAAGATTCTGTCAAACGGTTTCTCTATTAACTTACTTTCCTGATCAAGTGACTGAAGTTCATTCTGAGTTTTGGGACAAGCAACAAGTTACTTAGAATTTTAAAAATGACAAATAGAAGCCGATAATTATAACCATGAAATACCAACTTGTGAACAACTCAATTACACGAGTAACATTTATAATAAGTCTCTGTTTACTCTTTAAGAACCTTTTTTCCTATTAAAATGCCTCACTGATAAAAGAATGTAATATACTTTTTTTTTCTTAGAACAGATGTTTTGCTATCCTGCAGATAATATAAAGACTTAGCAAATTTGCTGTAAACAGTTTGTGCATAATCAACAAACATAAATTATCTTGGAAGAAAAAATTATAAATTATTAATTTATATTCATGTTTGACACTAAGAATTCTTGGACATGACCACTAATAACTTACAATAAAGGCCTCACAATTTTACATTTTATGAAGTCAGAAACTTTTATGCAATTTTGAATCTGATATACTACATTATCAAAATTTCAACTACTGCCAAAAGTAAAAGGTAACTAAAATCTCTCACAACTTACCTGTTATAATACCGGCCTCCCATCATAAACTGATTATTTGGTGTTGGACATATTTTAAATCGCTGAATATTTTCATTGGTCCGAAAGTATAGTGAATAGTCACCAGGAGTATTATCTGAAGGCCTCACAAGAAAACTGCAGACTTGGCCAACTGTAAAAATTAAACTGTTAGTTTTATTTCCTAATTACCAAATAAAAAAGAAAAAAATGTTAAACACTCTAATAATAAAGTATATTCAAAAGTCATAAACTTCCACCAGGAACTTGCTTTATAATAAAGACTATTTTAACACACTTTTGTACTTTCTAATTTATGAGTCACAACCACCTATGATGTTGCTTTCTCTACTACATAAAAATATAGGACAGAAGTCTACAGCAGTGATTTCTGGTTAATTATGTCTACACCTTGGAAAGAATAATCTAACCACAAGCAGAGAATATAGGGTAAAATGGCTACATTCTGTTTGTAAATCCTCTTAGTAACAACAGTCTAAAACAGTTACAGTAAATTTTGTTAGGAATACTCTATTTAATCAGTGTTACGTTAAAAAGTAGTAACAAAAGGGGCTCCTAGGTGGCTCAGTTAGTTAGGTGTCCAACTCCTGACTTTCTGCTCAGGTCACACTCTCAGAGTCATGAGATCAAGCCCTACATCACGCTCGGCTGACAGGGCAGAGCCTGCTTGGGATTCTCTCTCCCTCTCTCTGTCCCTGCCCCACTCATGGTCTCCAAAATAAACATTAAAAAGAAAAGTAATAACTGTAATAAAATAGTACCAAAGCTCATAAAAGTAAATTAAAAAATGAAATATTTGTATACCTCATCAAAATCAATACATGTACACTATATTTCATTTAATAGGTAAGAACCTAAAAAGTCATATAGAAACTAATTATCATATATTAAAGATTTTTCACACTAATTTTAGGGAAGTCTTTTTGATATCTTTGATAGGCAGTGACTCTTAAAATTAAAATGCTTAGTTTTCCCTATGTCTAAAGTCCTAATAAAACAGGAAAAATCACAACTTGATTGCTTTTAGGAAAACACAATGAACACTTAGAATATGAGATATAATTTTGAGGTAAATTATTGACAATTCCAATCATCTAGCCAAGACACTTACTATCAAGTAATTTCATGTTCAATACAAAGAATAGAATTCATGCAAAATTATGCATGCAAGTGCTTATGTGCACTTTTCAGGCGAAAATATCACCAGATTCTTAAAAGAGCACATGACCTAAAGGAAATAAAAAATGTAAGGAATGTAAAGAAATTAAGTTTAGCTTCTTTTCAACTTTAAATGCCTTAAACAAAAATGACTGCCTCAAATACTTGGTGGCAAAAGTTTAAAAATATAAACTTATATTCAAAATTCAGTAACTTCATTAAAATAAATATTTTGGTCCCACTCTCAAAGCTGATACCATGTCATTTTGGTTGATGTCTGGTCTCTATTACTACCATGCAGCACCATCATGTTTATTTTTAACCTGCTTAACCTCTATCCTCACACTCTTTCAAAAGAGCCAAGAATTAATTACATTAAACTGCAATGCCTATAATTCAAAACAATAATTCAGATTACATATTTAATAATCACCATATACAGAAACTATCAAACACTGGTTGTTTTTAAAAAAATTTTTAATGTTTTATTTATTTCTGAGAGAGAGAGGGAGAGAAACAGCGTGAGCAGGGGAGGGTCAGAGAGAGAGGGAGATACAGAATCTGAAACAAGTTCCAGGCTCTGAGCTAGCTGTCAGCACAGAGGCTAACGCGGGGCTCGAACCTGTGAGATCATGATCTGAGCCGAAGTCGGACACTTAACCAACTGAGCCAACCAGGTGCTCCTCAAACACTGGTTGTTTTTAAAGAAATAAGATTTCTCAGTTATAGATTATGGCTTAAATTGGTCTCAAATCTTTATAAAGTGTGGTTTACTAAAGATATATTTGGTAGTTGCATTAATTCAGTCCATGTTAGGATAAATGGCAGGATGTGATTTCTAGTTTAAATAATAAACCCACAATATAAGTCAATTTTTACTTTACATATCTATATAACCAGAGTTTTAGGAGATGTTAAAGTTAATATATTTTAAATAAGGCCCAATTCTATAATTCCATAAGTGCACAAAGATAAATGCAAGAGCATCTGCTAGAGCAAAAAAATAAAAACTACACAACATTCTTCTACAGATATATAAAAACCATAATCAATTATCTAACAGAAGCCTACAGTCATTCAAAAGAATAATGAAAACTTATATAAGCAGATATGGAATGATCACCCAAAATATATTCTAATATGAGAAACGTATGTTGCACATTCCTGTGAGTGTTGTGTATGTGTGTAGGGGTATGTTTACGGGTACATGCAAAGGTGAGGAAGAGAGATACACAGAGGCAATGAAAACTTAGAGGAAAGAGCCTCTTATCTGATGCGGCTTCTAGGGAAGAAAATGGGGACTCAGATAGAAACACACTTCACTCAATTTTATACTGCATGGATGTGTTCAATTAAGAACACCAGATAAAACAAGTAAACCAGTTTCTCAGTGGTGGGCAAGAAATTACAATATGCATAAATATCAAATGAGTGCTAAAGGCAAAACAGATGATAAACTGTTGGTTTGCTCTTTTATTCTTTTGTAATTAAGATATTAGAAAAGTCAAGTGAATCTACAATTACCTGTCATTAGTAAATTATAAGCTTCTTGTTTGGAAATTTTCCCATGGAACCATCTTAAAAAGAGAACAAATTAAATATGTAAATCTAAAGTCCTTTTTGCTTTTATACAATCAAAACTAAACAACACAAGTTTAATTCAAGCTGACGTAATGAAATAAATGCAAATACGATTGATCAAATTTTTATTCCTTATATATTTATGTTACTACACTGTTAAACACACATACTTTCAACAAAAATATAGAAAAATTAGGGACTAGTATGAACTATAAAGACACATGCAGATTGAAAGTGAAGGGATGAAAAACATTGTTCAGGCAAATGGAAGTGAAAAGAAAGCTGGGGTATCAATATTTTTTCAATATTTTTATCAGACGAAATAGGCTTTAAAAACAAGGACTGTGAACAAGACAAAGAAAGACATAATAAAATGATAAAAGGAATGATCTAATGAGAGGATATAACAATTACAAGTATCTATGCACCCAACACAAAAGCACCTAAATACATAGTGCTATTAACCATATTAAGACACAAAGGAAGAAATTGACAGTAATAAAGTAACAGTATAAGACTTAAATATCCCACTTATATCACTGGATACATCATACAGACAGAAAACCAAAAAGGAAAAAGTGGTTTTCAGACACATTGAACATTAGACTAGATGGCTCTAACAGATATATATAGATCATTGCATAATACTTCCCAGGATAAAACACATTAGCCCACAAAAAATTTCAAGACATTCAAAAAGACTGAGATTCAAAAAGACTGAAATTATGTATCTTTTCTGTACACAATGCTATGAAACTAGAAGGCAATCATGAGAAAAAATCTCCAAAGACCACAAATACATGTAGACTAAGTAACATGTTACTGAAAAATGAATGGGTCAACCCAGAAATCAAAGAGGAGATCAAAAATACATGAGACAAATGAAAATCAAAATGGTCCAAAATTTTTGGATGCAGCAAAAGATGTCCTAAGAGGGAACTTTATAATAGCAATATAGGCTTACCTCAAGAAATAAGAAAAATTTCAAATAAACCATCTAACCCTAACACCTAAAGGAGCTAGAAAAGAAGAACAAAACCCAAAGCCAAATAAAGAAGGAAATAATAAAGATTAGAGAAGAAATAAATGAAACAGAAACAAAAACAAACCAAACAACAGAAAAGATCAAAGAAACCAAGAGCTGGTTCTTAGAAAAGATATGCAAATATAATAAACCGTTAGACAGACTTATAAAGGAAAAAAAGAGAGAGAGAGAACTGAAGCAAATACAATCCAAAATGAAGGATGAGAAATAACAACCAACATCGCAGACATAATAAACATTGTAAAAGAAACTGGACAATCTAGAAGAAACAGATAAACTCCTAGAAACAAATAACATTCCAAAACTGAATCAAGAAGAAACAGAAAATTTGAATAAACTGGTTACTAGCAACGAGATTAAATCAAAAAGCATAAAACTCCCAAGAAACAAAAATCCAGGACCAGATGACTTTACAGGAGAAATCTATCTACCAAACATTTAAAGAAATGTTAATACCTATTATTCTTGAATTATTTCAAAAAATAGAAGAGGAAAAATAACTTCAAATTCATTCTGCAAGACCAACATTAATTACTCTGATACCAAATCCAGACAAAGACATTACAACAAAAAAATTCTGAATGACAACAGGTGTAAAAATCCTCAACAAAATATAAGCAAATGGAATTTAACACACGAAAAAAAATCATTCACCACAATCAAGCAGGATTTATTCCAGGGATGTAAGTGTGGGTCAATATTTGTAAATCAATGTGATATATCACATTAACAAAAGAAATGATAAAAATCCTATGATCATCTCAATAAATGCAGAAATAGCATTTCACAGAGTACAACATCCATTCTTGACAAAAACTCTCAACAAAGTAGGTTTAGAGGGAAGGGGCTTCAACATAATAAAGGCCATATATGAAAAACCCAAAGCTAACATCATACTTAATGATGGAAAAGTTCCTTAAGATCAGGAACAAGACAATGTCCTCTCTCACCATTTTAATTCGACAGAGTACTGTAAGTCCTAGTTGAAGCAATCAGGCAAGGAAAAGAAATAAAAGACATCAAATAGGTAAAGAAGAATTAAAACTTTCACTATTTGCAGATGACATGATACTATATATGAATAATACTAAAGACCACACCAAAAAAACTACTAGAACTGATAAATGAATTCAGTAATGTCACAAAATACAAAAATCAATAATCAGAAATCCATTACATTTCTATACACTAACAATGAAGTACCAGAAAGAGAAATGAAGAAAACAATCTCATTTACAATTGCACCAGAAATAACACCTAGGAATAAACTTAACAAAGGAAATGATAGACCTGTATTGTAAAAACTATAAAACACTGATAAACTGAAGATGACACAAACAAATGGAAAGATATTCCATACTCATGACTTGAAGAATAGTGTTAAAATGTCCATACTATCCAAAGCAATCTATAGATTCAAGGCAATGCATATCAAAATGCCAACAGCGTTTTTCACAAAACTGTAATAAAAATCTTAAAATTTGCATGTAACCACAAAAGACTCCAAAGAGCCAAAGCGATCTTGGAAAAAGAAGAACAAATCTAGAGGTATCACAATTCCAGGTTTCAAGATATACTATACCACAAAGCTGTAGTAATCAAAACAGTATGCTACTGGCAAAAAAAAAGAAAAAACACACAAAAAAACAGACCCATAGATCAGTGGAACAGAAAAGAGAGCTCAGAAATAAAACTCACAAATATATGATCAATTAATCTATGACTTAGGAGGCTACAATATACGCTGAGGGAAGAAAACAGTCTCTTCAATAAATGGTGTACATTTAAAAAAACTGTACAACTACATGCAAAAGAACAAAACTGAGCTACTCTTACACCATACACAAAAAAGAACTCCAAATGTATTAGAGACATAAAAGTGAGACCTGAAAACATAAACCTCCTTAAAGAAAACAGAGGCTGTAATTTCTTTGACATCAGCCACAGAAATATTTTTCTAGATAGGTCTCCTCAGGCAAAGGAAATAAAACCAAAAATAAACTATTGAGACTGCATCAAAATCAAAAGTTTCTAAACAATAAAAAAAGAAACATCAATAAAATGACAAGGCAACCTACTGAATGGAATAAAATATTTGCAAATGATGTATCTGATAAGGGGTTAATATCAAAAATATACAAAGAACTTCTAAAACTCAACTCCAGAAAAATAAATATTTCAATTAGAAAAAACAGGAAGAGGGGACCCTGGATAGTTCAGTTGGCTAAGAACCTGATGATTTTGGCTCAAGTCATGACCTCAGGATCATGAGATGGAGCCTTGAGTCAGGTTCCATGCCCAGCTTAAGAGTGTCTGTCTGTCTGTCTCTCTCTCTCTCTCGCTCCCTCTCGCTCCCCCTCTCTCTATAAAAAATAAAAAAATAAAGGGTAGAGAACCTGAATAGACTTCTAAAAAAGACACACAAATAGCTAAAAGATATATGAAGAGATGCCTAATATCACTTATCACCAGGGAAACGCAAATTAAAATCACAATGAGATACCACCTCATCCCTGTCAGAATGGCTAAAATCAAAAAGACAAGTAATAATAAGTGTTGGCAAGGATGTACAGAAAAAGAAACCCTCATGCACTGTTGGTGCGAATGCAAATTGGTGCAGCCACTGTGGAAAACAGTATGGTGGTTTCTCAAACAATTTAAAACAGAAGTACCATATGATCCAGTGATTCCATTATTTAAATGGGCATCTACCCAAGGAAAATGAAAACACCAATTCAAAAAGATATATCCACGCCTATGTTTATTGCCACATAATTTACAGTAGCCAAAATACGGAAGTAACCCAAGTGCCTATGAATAGATGAATGGATAAAAGTGTGGTATATACATACAATGGAATATTCGCCATAAAAAAGAATGAGATTTCTGCCATCTGTATCAACATGGATGGACCCAGAGGGTGAAATAAGTCAGAGAAAGACAAACACTATATGATTTTAACTCATGTCTGGAATTTAAGAAACAAAATCAACAAGCAAAAAAAGAGATCAACAAAAACCACTCTTAAATACAAAGAACAAACTGGTGACTGCCAGAGGGAGGTAGGCATGGGGATGGGGGATACAGGGAGGATTAAGCCTAAACTTATTCCAATGAACACTGAGTAATGGATAGAATTGTTGAATCATTATTTAAATGGTACACCTGAAACAAATTTAACACTGTATTTAATTGTACTCCAATTAAAATTTTTTAATAAAAATCAGCAATTCCTCTACATAAAAAAAAAACTCATTGTATATTGTGTATGTTAATAGTGTTATTTCACTAAATGAATGTGTTCAGAACATTGTGCTTATTTAATACATTCTGGAAAGGTACATTAAAAATTACTTCTGAGAATGCTAATTATATATATGAATAAGTATAGTGTTACTTCAGTAAAAAATATACATACACCCAAAAAAAGCTGGAAAAGTAAAAATACTACACAACTAAAACATATAAGTGCTCTAAAGACCAATGTTACAGATTTAGAAGCTGTATACATTGTATTAAATTATCTATACTAATACTGGTCAAAATATTGACATAACAATGTTTACACCTTTTTACACAAATGAAATGTTAAACTTTTAAATTCCCTCTTTAACATTATTCCAACCATTAACTCACTAAATCAATGCAAGTCATGAATAACATACAGCAAGTACACAAGTGGAGCGAGTCAGGCTGCCTTAAAAGGTAGTGAGGGGCCAGGCTGCATCAAGTACAGTCTAAATGACAATTTCCTACAAATGCTAGAACAGGGGGAAGAGAGGATTAGGTAACTCAAAGCCTACTCCTATTTTTATAGAAAGAATCAAAGAAAACAAGGGAGTTCAAAGAGAGGAGCAACCAATGGGGTTTAGAGAACAAATTGGCAATGACTGTGTGAAAGAATTAGATCTGAGTTTCCTCATTCAGATATTTATTACCTATATGTAACATGTATATATTTCAAACACATGGTTTACACACATGATGAAAAGGGGAGTCCCTGCTCTTAGAAAGTTCCCATTCCAATAAGAAAAAGGGACACAAACACTGTGTAACTACAAAAACAATGTCAAAAATATAACAAAATTCAGTGACAGAAATGCACAGAGGGCATTTTTGGAATAAAAGAGGAGAACACCAGTTCTATGGGACATGTGAGGGAAAAGACAAATGGAGACTTCTTGGAAGTGATAAGTGAGTTACATCATTAAGTGAGAACAGAAATTAACCAAACATAATGCAGGCGAATTCTGAGCTAGAAAGTAGCTTGGACAAAGGCGAAAACAGTTTTATGCATTTGAAGATCTACAAGCTGGAGAGTAGAATATAAACCTAAAAGTGACAAGAGACATAGCTAGTAAAGGACACAAAAGTCAGAGGAGAGGATCATTTTAGGCGCTGCTAAGGTAAAGATGATAGAGAAGAAGTTAAGGCTTTTAGGTGAAAAAGTGATACATTCAGATACGGGTTTTAGGAAGATTATTCTGGCTACTGAAGAAAAGATTTAAGGAGACTTAAGGCATCAAAAAAAACCAACTTGGAGGTTATTGCTACATCAAGTCCTTTTAGGAACTAACAAGAACAGAGCTTATAAATACAACCAACTGATGGTTGCCAGAGTGTAGGATGGTCAAAAGGAGTAAAGAGGAGTGGGAGATGCAGGTCTCCGGTTTGGAATGAGTAAGTCCCAGGAACAAAAGACATAACATAACGAAGAGAGTCAAGGATGCTGTAATAATGTTGTATGGTGACAGATGGTAGCTACTCCTGTGGTGAGCACAGCACCATGTACAGAATTGTTCAGTCATTTTGCTGGACACCTGCAATTAATGTAACACTATCCTCAGATAATTTTTTAATTAAAGAAATTTAAGAAAAAGGGCCTGAACTAGAATATGGATGCTTAAGATTGAGAAAAGACACATTCAAGAAATATTTTAGAAGATAAAATTATCAGGACTTGATACCTTTATCATTGTTAATAGGGAGCCAAAAAGGAACACAGTTAAAGTTACACCATTTGCTTAGTCTCAAAGAGCACTCACGGATGCTCCTGAGGTTGCTTCACTGCCAGCGTCCACCTTAAGAAATTAGAGGGAGCTGAGAAATACAAGGAATGTATCAAGAGTGCAAATTTAACTTACACTAAATACCAAATGAGTAGAAAATTATAAAGTTTAGAATAGCATTAACTAAAAAACATTGCCTGCAAAAGTGGAATTTATACTTTATGCTATGAGAAAAAAATAGATGCGGCTTTAAATATTTAGTGACATTTGACCATTTTTTTCTTTTCTTTTAAAAATAAATCTGATATTATTTCAAATAGGGGTAAAAATACAGATTTCGACTATATCTTGAAACTCAAGAGGATCTCACAACAATGGACTCTTATTTTTGCACATATCAACTAGAGCAGTCAACTTAACTGCAGGGAAACACTTCTAGTTTTTGGCTTCCTACTCTAATACAAAAAGAGAATGTTAATTGCCATTTATCACCACACTTTGCGCTGTTCTTTGTACAGCAGGGAGACAGTTCCATGTACCTTAATCTCCATCACAGAGGGAAACTAAAGAAGACCAGGATTATTGTAATTTGGGAAAAATAAGAGTATTTATACCTGACCCATTTCATTTGCTTACATTATTGGTATGCCTCCTCCACACACTAGCTAGAATCTTTAATTTGATATAGGTAGGGAGAAGACTTCACACAAATACAATCAACAATGTACTGTCTCACTCATGGAGCCTATTTTGCACCTACACAAACAATAAGGAAAATGAATTCAGAAAACATCTCATATGTTCTAATTAAGGGAAGGAGGGGAACTAAGCAAGATTTATTGAAAGTGGAGGATTCAGCTTACTGTTTTTGTGTTCTAATGGTTAGAAAACAGAATAAGCAAACACTTGAGAGGCAAGCTTTAAATTCCATTCATAAATACTAACAGGATGGTAAGGAAAAAAAGTATTCCACTGAAAAGAGATCAAAAGATGAACAGTCTTAATTAAAATCATGGGTAAGACAGAATTGGGATGAAGAGTTAAACATCTTTAAAAGAAAATTTATATGCAAGTAAATGAGGGATGAGCAAAACACTAAAACAGATCTCCAAGGACAATAACAAAATCAGAGTAAATTTCCCATAGGAAGTTATTTTTAACAGCTAATAACTTCTGAAATACAAGAGACTGTGGCAAATAATAAGTAAAGTAATACCTGGTCTTAGAATTAGCACTTACAAGATACCTAGAATCAGCCTGAAAAGATTATGAGAGAAAAAAAAAGGCCTTGCAGAATCTTAATAAATATGGTAAAGAACCATGATTCTGGTGAGAATTTCTCTCGTTCTCTCTCTGTCTCTCTCTCTCTCTCTCTCTTTCTCTCTCTCTCTCTCACACACACACACACACACACACACACAAAACAAACTGAAAAAACTGCAACATAAAATACCTAAAAGATGTGGTTACAAAAACAATACTATAAATAAATCTGTAAGAAAAGAAACATGTCAGGAATCATGCCATTCATGAGGTTATTAATGTTTATAGAAAGGTCATTAGTTTGATGATAGCAGAGTTGTATATAGGTAAAAGCCACCATCATTAATTAAAAGTAAGACCATCCACAGATTCTAAAGAAAATATTAATGTATCAGTTCCTGAACCAAATAAAAACAATTCTTAAGTCAGCCCCAAAAGTAGCAATTTTCTTTTAAAATAAATTTTGGTCAAAGTTTTCCAATTAGTAGATTTACAACATATTTTCTTTTTCCTTTCAGTAATTAACACAAACTCACATTTTGCCTTCATGTGGATCTTCTTCCCGGCCCTACAAGATAAGATAATTAATATTAACACAGTATTTTATATAATTTTAACTATTATGTCTATTATTATAATTAATAAAAGTCATATCTTTAAACACATCTCTACCCTGTCCCTCATATTTATTTATACAAGCAAAGATGTATCAGTTCAAGAAATGTCTTTCTAAAAGTCTCTCCCTTACTTGTTATGGTTACTCTAATTCAGGCCCTTTTTCTCCCTTTTCTTCAACTACTACCATAGCCTAACTAGTTTAATTACCTCTGTGCCCTGTTTCACCCCACCATCTCACCACTCTAATGTGAATTCTTCGATTTCAACCGCAACTTTGTCGTGCACTAAGAAACACCAAACAAAACAAAAACAAACAAAATTTAAAAACCAAACCTTTCTCTACTTTCTACAAATTCCTCCTTTTATAAAACCATAATCCTTTATCATATAATTATAGTCTACATTTCCTGCCTCATACTCCAATTCTTAAGCTATTTATACCATGGTCACACAAAACCACCTATTTGCTAGTCTACATTCTTCCACCACCATAACTTATTCTTTTTAACTTAGAATGTCTTTTCCACTCACTGTTTCCTACCTGTTTGTTAACCTAAACTATCTGGGTAGGATCTTCTTCAAATACTACCTCCTCAGTGAAACATGGAGTCGCTGAAACATACACACAAACTTTGAACTGAAAAGAAATCCTTCTTTTATCATCTTTTGAACTTTACCTATTTGACATTCCTATTATTTAAGATATGCTGGTGTTATTTATTCATTCTAGTATAGTGACTACATGCATCTTAACATCTTAACTATTTTTAACATCTACAACCACCATAATCACTAGTACAATGCTGTGCATATAGTTTTCAATGAATATTTCTGAGATGTACCTCTAAGTATCCAGCAAAACTGGGTATCTGGTACCAAGTTTTCACTGAATACTGAAGGAGAGTATAGAAAAATAGTCTATCTATCTATGGATTTACTTCGCTCCATTTACTCCTCACTCATCAAATACCTAACCAAATTAGAATCAAACACTCACCAAATTGCTACTATATACAAAGCAGTATGTTTTAAAAAAAATTACACAAAAACAAATGCATTTTCATTGCCTAAAAGGAGTTAATCTCTACAGAATAGGTTTACACCATAAATTTTAGACAGCATAGTACAGAATTAACAAGGTGCTGTAAAAACACAAAAGAATTTAGACTAACAAAGGCATAAAACCTCTGTGAAAAAAGGGGCAACATCTGAGCTGAATTGATGAAAATGAATCCAATTTTATAAGGCAGTGGTGTAGCAGGGCAGGAGTGTCAAGAGAAGGACAAAGTATAGACATAGAGGTATTCATTCAACAAACAATTGCTGAATGCTTAATAATACTAGACACTATTCTACGCCATGGGAATACATCATTGAATCAGAGACAAAAATCCTCACAGGGCTTACATTTTAGATTTAAGGCATAAAAGTATAAATGTACTTAGAGAACAGTAATTACAAGTTCAGAGTGGGGAAAATCCTTAAATCCAACCACCAAGTAATGTCTGAAATCTAGACAATCTCTAAACGGCTTTTCAACCTACAAGGAATCACTATGCTCCAATGAAGACCATTATGAAAACTTATTCTAAATATTCGTGTAAAACCTGTTTATAATTCTAACTTGGAACTATTCCTCTATTAATTCCAAGTATGACTATATTCCTTTTTAGCAGCCACATAACATTTTTCGTTCATACTGAGCTGTTAACTTGTTCTTTTATTTTTTCCTTTTATTGACATGAGACCGTATCTCTTTATTTTAAATTGGGCTTTTTCTGTACACAGTGGGTAACTTAGACTTATTCTTCGTAAAGTTTACCTGATTGAATTTGACCCAGAATTCCAAGAGCTGAAGAAAAATTAAACTATACTGTAAATCCTTTAAATAATCAGAAAAAGGGGATTATAGCAGAGAGGGAAAAATAAATCCAACATAAAGAAGTTTTAACTAAGAAAATTCATAAGTAACACTGGTGAGATTCTTCAGTTTGAACACTTCTGGCCTATATGGGATGAGTATCTCTCCCAACTATTAAATACCAAATACTAACCTAGGAATTAGAAGTTCTAATGCCAGCTCTTCTACTAAGTAACTATGTATATGTAATTTATCATACCCTTTCCTTAACTTCCCTCCACTTTTCCTATGTTTTACTTTTACATATCAAGAATATTAACCAAGAGAATAACAAAGAAAAATGTTCTCCACTGCTGTCTTCCTGCAACAATAATCAAAGCACAGGTTTCAGAATATTACCAGGTTCATGACATGATTTAAAAACAGTAGCTCTGGGGGTTGTGAAAGATAAAAGGAAACCATTCCATCACACTAAACAAATCCAAAAGTGAAGGGTGAATTCCAAAACTGTCGTATGTTGTATATGATTTAGTGATATTGAGTATTGTCTCTGAAATGCAAATGCTGCTTGAATGTGAACCTGTTATTTAAAAATGCAGTTATTTATAGTGTGCGATAAGTCTACTAATACTATATTCTGTGGTGACAATGAAAATGGGAATATTCAAAATGTAGAAAAGTGATGATATAGGTGTAATATAACTAAGCATTTCCAAGATTACTAGAAAATTATACAACTAATTGATTGAGATTTCCATGATCAGTTTGACACAGCCTCACGTAAGAGGAAAACCACCAAAAAGACAAAAAGAGATAAAAATAAGCACAAATGTTAATGTTTTTTAATTCTCAGAAACTCATAAAAACTTTCTGAAAATTGGCAAAGATTAAAACATGCTAGCCCAGTTATGCTCTTTACAAAAAATAACATTTATTACAGTAAATACATTTTAATGAAAAATTCCTTGTACTTAGGAATTAGGTTTTTCATTAAAAAATGTTTCACAACTCATTTCCTTGATTATGGACAAGTTCCAAAAATGTATAAAACGTTTAAAATACTGAGAGTGAGAAGAAAAGAACAAAACTTACCACCTCTTCCACCAAGTCTTCAACAATAAGGCCCTGTTCATCTGTTCTTAGATTTGTAACCCACATCCATCCATCTTCTAATTCATTATGAACAATAAACATATCTCCTTTTAGGAAACTGAAAGTAACAATTATGAAGTTATTAAAATTGAATTGAAATTTTAAACATGGAAACTTAAGTAATCACATACCATAAGAAATAATAATATATTGGAAAATGCAAGCAATTAAAGTAAAGTATGCTGGATTTTTGTCCAGTTTCTGACATAAATATAAAACTTTGAAGCCACTTAATCTGAATCTTATTTTCCTCATGTGTAAATGGTATCTGCATCATTGGATTATTATTAAATTCAAATTAGAATTTTTGTAAACAAAAATTAAATATGCATTACAAGCCTTAGGGTATAGTTCTAAGAAAACGGATTTAAAAATTTAAGCTTCCATGTAATTATCTTTCAGATGTAGATATAAAATAATATAGTTAACTCATCATACATAAATAAGATACAGTTACTTTGGAAAACCTTTATTTTGAAGAAGCACAATTAGCTTAATCAGCATATGTTTATGAGAGTTAATATTTTTCTCATAAAAAAATTAGGGTTTATTTAATTTACTTAGATATCTATGATACAACATAGTATTCTTTTTCTGAAAGTGGGAGTAAAGGATATGAGAAAACATTCATGTTTTTTCCATTACAAATTTCTGAATAGAGGGAAACACAAACTAGTTTCTTTTCCTTGCAATCTAGGTATTTGCAACCTCCACAAAATCACAGGAGGAATAAGTAGTTTTATATTGATGCCATCTACCAACATCAGTAATTTGCTGAAGTGTCCTTGTAATCCTGAATGAATGCCTCTGAACATTTAAGGTTTCAAGATTGACTGGCTACTACCATTAATCCTCTATCTACATCCATGACTGTCACATATTTTTTTAATCATTTTTCCTTTCAATCTTAATTTTCACAAACCAAACTTCGATTAAGTAAATCTCTTCTCATACTTCTGAAAACCATTTTTCTCCACAATATGTCAGGCCTATTTCTTATACAAATTCAAAAATAGAAAACTTGTACACAATACTCTAGATGAATTCTATGTGAATGAGCATGACACATACTCCATTCTTATCTTGATATTACAATCCTTGTTGACAGTGACCAGTATTTCACTAACTGATGAGGAGCAGACATTACCACTTAGCCAAATAAATTCTTCCTTTCTAAAACCACCCTCCTCAACAACTACATTAAAAAAAAAATAATTATGAGTAAAATAGGAATACATAATGGACAAGACGTCAAAGAGAAATGAGAAGTGACAAGTTACATTTCTTGGTCAAAAGTAGTTTTTTGTTTTTTTTTTAACCATTTATTTATTATTGAGAGACAGAGCATAAGCATGGAGGCACAGAAAGAGGAGGAGACACAGAATCCGAAGCAGGCTCCAGGCTATGAGCTGTCAGCAGAGTCCGATGTGGGACTCAAACTCATGAACCTTGATATCATGACCTGAGCTGAAGTCGACACTCAACCGACTGAGCCACCAGGCACCCCAAAAGTAGTCTTAAGATAATTTTTCTTTTAAATTTTGACTTCTGTTGTTGCTATAACACTATGGTGCAAAAATGAAAAAAATTAAAAAGCTTACTAGCACAAACAATACAATCATAAGACTCTTTATATATTATTTTTCATTTTTCTCCAAAAGAAGTTAAAACACCTTATTAAATCTCATTACTCTTCAGACGTTCTTACCTAAAAACAAAACAGAACTTCACAGATACATACAAATTTTAAAAGACTAGCAGCACCTGGCTGGCTCAGTTGGTGGAGCATGCAACTCCTGATCTCAGGGTGTACATTCTAATTTTTGTTTAAATTTTCATCTTCCTATACCAGTAGTTCTCAGTTGAGGGTCTCTCAGGAGCCTTGTATACTCTTAAAAACTGATACCCTAAAGGCTTTTATTTCTATGAATTATATTTACCATATTAGAATTTAAAATAGAAATGTTTTAAAGTAGTTACTAATTATTAAAAAATACACATATATAACATAAAGAATATGAAAAATTATATTTTTACAAGTTAGAATATTATTTCACATTTTTGCAAATCTCAACATCTGGTTCAACTGAAAACTACTCAGTTCTCCTATTTCTATATTCAATCTGCTGCTTTATGTTCTTGGTTTGAAGTATATGAAGAAAAACCTGGCTTCAAAAAATATGTAGTTGTGGAAGCAATGAGTATTTTAATAGCCTTTAAGATTGCATAATTATAGATATTCTATGATATAACATCAAAAACTCAACAATTGGTACTTGAGAATTAATTCTAATGTGGAATCTAAAAACTGCAGCAAGAACTTTCTGTACCCCATTCCAGCAAAATGTATTTGTCCATCTTGCACTCTGAATGGATCTTTGCCCAGGCAGAATTCTTTAAGAGCATGCATTGGTCCTTTATAAAATACTGGTTCACTGAGCTATGCAGATCTTCCAGATGTAAATACATTTCACACAATCAAAACATCACAGTTTTTAATATCACCACCAATCTCATCAGAAAAATCATGAAGTATTTGGGAAGGTGTCAAACTCCTGATGGTATATACAGGGTTGCCAAAATTCTCATTTTTGCTTGCAAGCTCAAATTTTGTCATTGGTAATAAATACTGCCAGTTGTTTCCCCTGAAGTAACATAAAACACTCACTTAAAAAAAAAAAAAAAACCTCAAATCCTCTAGTCTGAATAAGCATAGTTTGCCTGTCAGTCATTCTGTTAGGCATGTGGTGTATAGAAAAGCAGAAGCTAGCTCAGTTCTCAACTCACTGCTCTCCTCACAAAGCCAAGACACTTTGTGCATACTTCCCATTTCATCACACCAGTTTTCTTCATCACACAGAAGATTAAAATGACAGTCATCACACAGAATATTAAAAGGCTGAGATTTAATAAGATACGTTTTGCAGTCTCACCAAGAAAACTCTTAGAGGACACTGGTTTACATCACTTACCTCCAACAGTTTGTGGCAGTGAATAACACTATACAATACAGTGACCCTGCAGTAAGGTCCTAACAGGTTTACTGCTTGTTGCTCTTGTACAAGAGCACATCAGTGTACTCGCCACAGTGGAAAGGGTAAATTAAATTTTAGTCTTATTAAGAAAGCAGTTTTGTTCTCGTGAACAAATGGATCTCAAGGATCCCGAGGTTACATGGATCACACTTTGAACATGCTATCCTAGATGATCCACTGGGAATTTACAAGTTATTCAAACTTTCGCCATTGTTCTTCATTACTGTATACATTTCCTTCCTTCTCTTTCTTTCATTGGCTTTTCCTGCTTAGACCACAAATAAAGGTATGCCAATAAAAACTAAATGAGAAGTTATTTTGTGGACTATCATATAAAAATGGAATCCCTATTTTGAAATTCCAGATACTTGAATCTTTTTTAAATTACCATATTTTTGGAAATTTCACTACCCCCTAAAGTTATCACTGTATTTTAAATGCTGGTGATTTCAGTGAGAATCTGTATACTCAGAATCAGTGAACATTTTACTAGTAAGAAATAAATTTTCTATTGCAAAGTTAAACACCTTCTAGAAAGATGTTGATAATTTGATAATTATCAAATTATATAACAAATCAGTTTATGTAATAAAACAAATTATATATAAATCAAATTATATAAAAATAATTTTTAAAAATTATCATGTTCTGTAGTTCTATGCCATACTTAAAGTATTCACCCATCATGTAAAATACAAGTTTAGCCATCATTTAAGTACAAATTACAGTTGAGACATAAATGCCATGTAGTAATAAAAATTAGAGTACAGAATATAACAATTATCCTTACTTTGTCAGAGATAGTCTAATAAAAGCTGAATTATTTCTGTCATCTTCACTGTGGTCACTCTGATCCAAATCCATATTCTGAACAAATAAGCCAAACACAAGAGTACAGGAACAATGAACTCAATATTAAAGGTACTTTCATCCTGCTACATGCTATTTTTCTCAAATTCCAAAACCTTCCTAGTCCAAGGGCAATGTTTTCAATGTGTGTCAGATGCCTGTTTCAAATGCCTATAAATGAAAATATATTATAGAATACCTTATTTCATCAGTATCTGGAACTTTTGTGTAAGGTAGAATGGCTCGAACACGCCTTCTATCTTCTACTGGCTACAAATCATAAAAAAAAAAAAGATTTACAAAAGATAAATAATCTTTTCATGTCCAAGTCAAAGTCAAATCATGTATGTCCACATAAAGTTGAAACCAACAAAAATCCACATTTTGAACACCACAGGGCTAGTCAAACTACTTTTTAGTAAGGTTCTAAATACCTAAAGCCTAGAAATGCTGGTCTTGTTTCTGTTGCTGTTTTTATAAAAATTCTTTTAACTATATAATCAATGTTTTTATCAAGTAATAGGAGTAACCATTTAATTTTAAATAAACTACACAGGACATGTCAATTAAACTTTTTCTGACTAGGAAGAAGGCATTTCAGAATCTTGTGGCAACTTCAGGATTAGCCCTACGCTATCAGTGATTACTCCTCATTCATTTAAAAGTATTTGTTAAGCTCTCACCATACAGTATTATAAAAAAAAAGTCTAGTAACTTAAACCAGAATTAAATTTTAATTAATTTTTATAATTATAATAAACACGATAAAAATGAACAAAAGCTAATAACCTTATTAGTAAAGTAAAATAATTTTTTAAAAAATATTTTATTCAAGTTTTACTTGCCTCTGGTGGTGCAACTGGATAAAGCAACTTTTCTCCTTTAAGCAAACAGGAAACATGACTGTAATAACCTATTAGGTCTGACAGTGAAGAAAAACGTCTTCCACCAATGTAGTAATCGCCACACATAGCAATAATCCTATTTGTACAGGAAGGAAAACAGGGTATAACAAAAATCTTTAGAGCCAATTATGGAGACCAATTTCTGAGGAAATTATAAATCTCTAATTTTCATACTCTTTTATCTACATCCTGTATTAAAATATCACTTATTAATACTTTCACCAATGCAAATTTACCTGAGGTTATTTCTTCTAAAAATATATATATGTATACACTTAATATGAAATATTTATCTGACTTATAAATCCCATTACATAATTCACTGCAATATATATAAATCTATGTACAGATACCTCTGCTCACCTTTCATATTTAAAAGTGAAGAACAATTCTGATAAGTTTTCTCTGGCTAAAGTAGCTTATAGACTCTTCAAATATTTATACAGTATTATAATAATTTCACATTCTACATGTGGTATAAAGTACTCTTAAAACTCATTTTAAAATCTAAAAATTGGGGCGCCTAGGTGGCTCAGTCAGTGAAGTGTATCTGACTCAATTTCGGCTCAGGTCATGATCTTGCAACTTCTGAGATCAAGCACAGAGCCTGCTTGGAATTCTCTCTCTATTCCTCTCTCTCTCTGCCCCTCCCTGCTTATGCTGTCACTGTCTCTCATAAATAAATGAGCTCAAAAATAAACAGACAGATAGATAAATGAATTCTAAGAGTCAAGGGTACAAAAACATTTTATCAGGTAATAGTATAGGTGCTATGATCTTTTTTCCAATGTCTGCCATAAAAATGAAATTCAAGACAATAATACAGGTATACATATTTATACAGACTTTGATATCTGTGCTTGAAAATCTGTATACCTTTAATTGACACGAATAACTGCAAATAATTTCAGAATAATGAAGCAAAATAAAGGGCACACACCTTGACCCTTTAAATACTGTTTCCTCTATTTGGTTACTCTATAGTCTAAAAACATACATGTCCTTTATTTCTGCATTATCAAAGTTTCTTTACAATTCTTTATACTTAAAATGATAATTATATTTAGGATTAGCACAGTAATGCACAACAAACTATTTTTAAACAAAAAATGCAAACATTCAATAATATCTATAATCATCTGATTCAATCACTTAACTGAAAACAAACTGCTTTCTCCCATCATTTAAATATCACCCAATCATTCACCTTTTTTAAAGTATGTACATTTAAGACCACTACAGCAAAATCACTACATTATATAACCTACTAGAAGGAATAAAGACTTACCTAAAATGGTTGACAACATTTGTGTGGCTAAGAAATGAAAGTACAAAGGAGCCTGGCCTCCGATCGCTCTCTCTTATAAGGTAACTGCCAGACTTCCCCGCCTGCCTGAGGCGCTCTTCTGCTATAGTTCTATCAAGTTTTCCATGATACCACCTAAGGGGAAAAAGGTGAGATTAGAATACAAATAGCAATCATAAAATTATTATTGGTAGTTGAAAAACATACTACTAGAACATAGTATACATGTAAACATACCTACATGTAACTGAAACATTTACCTTTTACTCTGAACCAGTTATTCCAATTTTAACTCCATTATTTTTAACTTCCCGTCTCTCAAAAAAATTCTTCAGTTTTTATTTGTTCTATAAGCCTAGGACTAATCATCTCACATATGAACCGCTTCCATTTCTACACATCTCTCTACCTCCAGGACTGTCTACCTGGTCAAGATACAAATACTTATTACAATCAAATCTTTATTTAGAAAAATTAAGAGTAAGATGGACAAATGGAAACAATTAATTTACTACCTCTCTATATATTAAAGAACCAAGACTTGATGTAACAAGGCACACAGTACCTGTAAGAAAATAAAACTTACTCCGTTTATGTCTACGCCATAGAACAGGAAAATAGAATGATACTGTCTAAAGACTACTACTCTAATTCCCTATTTCAACATGGAGTTCATTATTTCCCTTAGTCTTAAGATGATTTACTCCATAACCACACGTCTGACCTTAATTCCTCAAATTTATTCAACATGCGGAAAATAAATACCTTTGCCCCTTTCACTTTGCTACACTCAGTTTAAATATATTCTACCTACTATACTACTAAATAATCTACTTAAACTAACAACTGGCAATAACTGTAGCATCATCCATGCAACCAATTTATGCTTATAAAAGCCTGATGGACTGATAATAAACAGAAGAACACTTAGAAACATATTGGAATTTTCACATGGCCACGGTACAACCTTGGTACTTGTAATCTTATCGTAAGGCACTCAGAGGAAAACAATAAAACATTCACATCACAGTGATACATTTAATATCTAGCCATAAGTCAACAGTCAAAACTATTATAGTCCTAGGACTGTTATTATAAACTTGCTATAATGAAAGCTTAACTGTTTTTGACTCATTAGTTTATATGAAAAAAAACCTTAAAATTCCTCAAAAGAATTTTCAGTTTTCTTCTAAAAACCAACCCATTTATTTGAAGTCTGTACATAAAATTAAAATAAAGTAATGAAAAAATCCTGGAGCTTCATTTTAACCTATTAGGAAAAAAACCTGTTAGTATTAGAGGAAGAAAGGAAAGAACAATCAACACTGTATTCTCCTAAAATTCTAATCTTCATTATCTTAGAAGCTGATGAAAAGTAAATTCAATGTGAGCTGTTTTCTTTTTTTTTTTTTTTTTTAACTAAAAAGTTTAGACTAATGATGGTTAAAAGTTCCTTGAAGAATTAAAATTTAACCATATATGATCAGGACAAAATTTATTTAAAATTGAATTTACTTGTGAAAATACATGCAACACGTCCTTATACTATGAAACTGGTACATGCTTTATTACCTAAACCAGTGAAGCTATGATGAAGCAGATTTACTTATTGAACAAACAAAAATTAAAAACAATTTTAAGCAAAGTCCCTCTTTTATGTATGTTACATTTGTGAAATTTCTTATGTTTTACCCAAAATATCAAGATTAAAAATTTTTATTTAATCTCTTTCATCTTGTGAACCCACCATGAGATGATACACAAGGCCATGAGGTGTTACACAATTACTAATTTATAATAAATACTTGAATAAAATCCCTTACTGATATATAAAAGATATATTTGTAATCTTTAGTTTTTACCTCTATATACTTTCTATAAGATTCTGGAATTAATACACGTATTCAGTTTAAGACAGAGACATTACTCTAAACAAACAACTTTGTTTCTTGAACATTAGTAATTCCCTTTATGTCAAAAGTTCATTAGGCTTCTAACATATGGTGTAAAACATGTCAATTCTTTTTTATTTTTATTTATAAATGAATAAACAAACAAAAAACAGAATCAGACCTGTCTATACAGAGAACAAACTGATAGTTGCCAAAGGCGAGGGTAGTGAGGGGATAAGAAGAGTGGGAGATAACAGGCTTCCAGTTATGGAATGAGTAAGTCAGGGAACAAAAAGCACAGCACAGTAAATATACTCAATGATATTGTAAGAGCAATGAATGGTGACAGACAGTATCTGTATTTATGGTGAACGTAGCATAATACATAAACTTGTCAAGTCACTATGTTGTACACGTGAAAGTAACACAACACTGTGTGTCAACGACAGTAAAATAATATACATATATTATCATTTATGATTACAAATTATCCAGTAATAGGCTGGATGAGCACATATGTGGTTGAGTCTGATCCTTTTCTAAAAGTTTTGAAATTCCACTGTTAAAAGTCTCTGGCTGTTCTACAAAAGAAAAAAAAAAAAAATGAACTGTCTTAATCAAATCTCAGACTTTCTTGAATTACCTTTCTTATTTCAAATTACCAAGGTGTATCATATTAACAGTATTTTAAATGTATCTGCACATCTTTTTTTTTTTTTTTTTTTTTCAATTACTTTTTTGTCAAGTTGTTTTCCATATAACACTCAGTGCTCATCCCCACAAGTCTGCACAACTATCTTAATGCTACTACTGAAGCACAAAAAGTACTTCGGTTAAACTGTAAAAACCTGGAAATAAAACAAAAATCAGTATCATACTAAAACAGTAACTTTATTATGATTGCATATTGCATCATGATATGCAGCTGAGATTAATACTCTATAAATGGATCACAAATCCAGTGTGATAGGATTTGACTGAAATCCTTCACAGAGTTATAGACCCTAAATTACTATATCCACTGAGCAGTCTTTAAAACAATGTCTTTCAAACCTTTTTTAACCTAGAACCTTTCTGATGAACATAAAAATTTCACCTACCAGGAGATTCAGAATATTTAAGTTGGCAATTTCTCACAGAGAATCATTATAGATTCCATTTGGCCCAAAGAGCCAAAAAAAAAAAAAAAAAATGCCGTCAATACTTTAACTTTCTGAAATTTGTAATCAAATTCATTTTATATAAAAAATAATGTGGAATATGGCTTCTCCAAACATATCTCCATACCAAAGATATGACACTCTCTTACAGGAGACATGTCCCTAGTAGATATTAGTTTAAGATTCAGTTTAACAGAAATGCTACACTTCCTGACTGTACACATAGTTACAGTAACAACATTACAAGGAAATGAAAAAAATCTATGTAATCATTCCCACTATTTCTTTACAAGCTTCACAATTAAAGTCTTATATCTTGTTAAGAGTAGTTTTGCTGGTTTTCAAAGAAGTTTAAAAAAAAAAAAAACCACCACCAAATACAAGAAATGCAACTGAAGCTAGAGTATGTGGAACACATAAGGAACTGGTGTCGTACTGGGGTATGAGGATATTCTTTCTGAGTGTAACAGGAGATTACCAAATATCTATGTGTAGCATTATCTAAGGTAAACATGTTACTGTGCTCATTAAATTTCTGGCAATTTTACTCACAGAATGTACAGGGCACATAGTAATATTAATTTTAAAAGAATTACTTAAAAAAGGAAGAAGTGTCAAATCATAAATCATAATGTTGGAAAAGAACGTGACAAAAATTTCTTCTTTAATGTCCATAATAAGAAAGTTTTAATCTTCGAGGATTGCTAACTAGACCTACAAAGAATATGAAAATAATTTAGTCTGACAGAGTTGAAAGAAGATGGCTACAATGACACTTCCTAAACGTCTTCAAAAGAGGCAAAACCAACTGGTAAGATGAAGACTTACCAGAAACATGCATGACTATGGTCAAGTCAAGCCTCTCCATTTTGTACCTAACCATTACCATCATTTGTGAAATATGGAAAACAATCTCCATCTCAACCTTGGAATAAACATTTGTTCTAAACTCCTTTAAAAATGCATAAAAATGAAAAACTACTACATAGGTTACAATTGCATAATTGTTAAGTAAAAACTGGAGCCATGGTGCTTCTGGGTGAATAGAAGCCTTGTCACCTGGCTATACAAATGTGGGCAAATGACTTAACTTCTGAGCCTCAGTTTTCTCCTCTATAAAAGGCATATAACAACAGTATCTACTTCATAGGAGGTTGGCTTGATATCACTGTTAAATGAATTAACACATATGAAATTATATACACATATAAAAAGTACAAGATTAATACAAATTTAATTAATGAAAACCTCAAATTTTAAGACTGTAAGCATAATGGATGATTAATTTGTGGATCACCTAAGCCCCAATTACTTTTCTATATTCTAGGCTTGTTTACCTTCCAGCTAATTTTGGGAAGAGAAAAAAAGAAACCAATCTTTGTTTCTGCTAAAGTATCCTCTTTAAGAAAACATTTCTTTTCCCAGAATTCCTTTTCTGAATCATATACATTAAGTGGGACTGGAGGTGCCATTGTATTCATAAACTAGAAATTCTGCCATTTCTCCTAGCCAACTCTAGAAGAACAGCCTCAGATAGCTCTTCTGTCTTCAACGGATATATTCTTTAGAGGGATGACAAAATCAGCACACATTTGAGATACTATGACTTAAATTTCCCTATTAATATAGCACTTTAATAGTAAAATACCTAATCATATCCTATTTAAGGTAAATTGCCTCTTTCTTTTTCTTTTAAAGAGGTAGGGAAATTAGGAAACTTAGTAAGTAAATATATTTTTCTCAGCTAGCTTTGTAATCTTTTTGTTAAGAAATCTATTCTTTTTCCCAAGTTTTCATTTAAATTCCAATTAGTTAACATAAAGTGTAGTATTGGTTTCAAGAGTAGAATTTCATGATTCATCAGTTACATATAACACCCAGTGCTCATCCCAACAAATGCCCTCCTTAATGCTCATCACTCATTTAACCGATCCCCCCTCCCACCTCCCTTCTAGCAATCATCAGGTAGTTCTCTATAGTTAAGAGTCTGTTTGTTGGTTTGCTCTCTTCCCCCCACCCTCCACATTCATTTGTTTTCTTGTTGTTATTTTTTTTTTAATGTTTATTTTTGAGAGAGACAAACAGAACATAAGCGGGATAAGGGCAGAGAGAGAGGGAGACTCGGACAAGAACTCACAAGCCGTGAGATCAAGACCTGGGCTGAAGTCCGATGCTTAACTGACTGAGCCACCCAGGGGCCCCCCCATTTGTTTTGTTTCTTAAAGTCAAGAAATGAACGGGCAGATACAGAGTCCCTTGATAGCCTCTTATTAGAAACTACATAATCAGTTTGTCTAAAATATCCTAACACCCAAGATGATACTACATATTTAAAAAGTCAACAATAAAAGAGACAAGTTGGATAAGTTGCAGGAATCATTTTACCTTCAAATTTTGAATGATATGAATTGTTTTTATAAACTTAGGCTGTATATTGGAGGAGGACATCTGAGGGGTTTTACAGGGGGCCTTTGTGCACTTTAGTTTGTCGCTTCTCATCAGGAAAAATAATACAATTTTCCTATGTAACAAGAAAACCAGTTGGTCTGAATATGGACACTTCATTCAAACTATATAATTACTTAAAACTAACTTGACAATCCTAAATGAAACTGTCTTAATATAGTAGAAAACAATTAAAACAGTGTCACCATCAACAGACTTCCTTCTTCTAAAAAGGAAACTAAACTGAAGTTCCCAGATTACTTTTACTTTCCACTATGCTCTTCCTCTTAACTATGTCACTGACAGGCACCAAAGTTCTTACAGAGAAATATATATGCAGATATCCAATTGCCAAGAAATCTCTTCTGTCACCTACATCACTTGGGATTCTGTGTGCCTGATCATACCTTAACTCGTAAAGTTTTCTGTAATTCTCAAAGATACTAATTAGATTTTCTCAAGTTTCATCCTTTCTGAAATTAATCTGGTTATTTCAAGATGGTAAGATATATACAAAAAAATCTGCTAAAACTAGTATACATCTCCTAAAGCCCCCATATTTCCTTTCAAGAGAATCCTTATAGTCACTGAGTCTGAGGTGATGGAGGTGATGGTAAAGGAAAAGAAACTGACTTTTTAAAGTGAATAAGAGGGGCGTCTGGGTGGCTCAGTTGGTTAAGCATCCGACTTCGGCTCAGGTCATGATCTCGTGGTTTGTGGGTTCAAGCCCCACATCAGGTTCTGTGCTGGCAGCTCAGAGCCTGGAGCCTGTTTCAGATTCTGTGTATCCCTCTCTCTCTGCCCCTCCCCTGCTCATGCTCTGTCTCAAAAATAAAAATAAACTATAAAAAATGTTTTTAATAAACAAAGTGAATAAGAAAGTAAAGAAATTAAGCTTTATGCTACTTGACTTTATTTGGTCTCTTTTTTCACATCACTATGCAAAGAGATTAAAATTTGGTCACCAGTAAATTCATTTGAATAACCTCTAGACTAATAATATAGCATAACAAGTTTAATATACCTGCCCCAGACCAACTATATCACTTAAACTTGAGGAAAAATGCTTATGTATATGTTAGGTATATGTAATGTTTATGCTTGTATATTAAGTATCTTGAGTATATTTGTGTGTTCAGGCAAATAACATGTGTGGGTATATGTAGTTATAGATATCAGATCAAATTAGTTCAAACCAAGAGCGGAAATTCTATTTTCTTTTGTTCTAAGTACATACTTACAGAGTAAAAGAGTTTTAATTCTTGAAGTATTGCTAAAGAAAAGCACTGCCATGTGATCTACTCACCCAAAAATTCCGTCTGCTGAACAACTAATATATGAAAAGTGGGAGCCAACATAATGCTTACATAGACCAAAGTGTATATTAAAAGGCACTCAATCAAGACCAAGATAGCCTCATTCTCACTGCCCTTAACTCTTACCACTGTAGATAACAGATAATGAAGAGTAGAAAAAGTGGTACCCTCTCACCAAAAAGGTTCTGAACTAAGGAAACACGTTGAAGAGAAGAGAAGAGAAGAGAAGAGAAGAGAAGAGAAGAGAAGAGAAGAGAGAAGAAGATAAGAAAAGGAGGAAGAAAACAAACACAAAAAGCACAATACCTAATACCTACTAGCAGGAAGCTAACAAATTCCTAAATCTAACCTCAATCGCTTATATCTATATAATTTCATGCCTCAAAAACTCTCAATTCTTGTAGCTGAGTTTTTCTTACAACCTCAACAACTACCATGTCATAATGGTAGGAAAACAGGCAAGGAAATGACTTGTGGCCACCTGGTCCAACACCTTGCAGCAACATAGTTGTAAACCATCTTAAAGCAATCCTTTATGTAAAAGGAAACACTGCTTCTCTAATTTTCACAATGTTCAGTCTAAAACTTTGGAGGTTTGGCCAGATTCAGTGGCTACCTATTGCAACTAAAACATTTCTTAACTTTTAAGATATATCTTTAAAATACTGAATCTGAGGGTTGAAAGCAAACTGTAGTCTAACATTACCTTTTCCATCTCCAACAAACTATGGCCAAGCATTGTGCTACATGGGAGAACACCAACAAACACCACGACAGAGAAATTTATGATCTAGTGGAGAATACAGACAAACCAAGCAATTGTCATCTGGTCCAGTAAGTACTAGAATATGTGGCCACAGAGTAAAAGATCAGTGTTAGGATTTCAGTATATACTTCCGGAAAAAAAAAAAAAAAAAAAAAGCTGATGGTTAAACAGAAACTTAAAAGATGTGTAGCAACTGACTCAGAGAAAGTAAGGGACTGAGAATGTGAGAAAGATGTCACAGGCAGAGGGAAAGTACAGGCCAAAAATGTTTATACAGAGATATGAAAACAGAATACTTCAGACTTTCAAAATATTCCTTACAAACCTAATTCTTAAAAAAAAAAAATGGAAAAACTATATGCTTTCAAATTAGACTAGACTTACCTTACTTGCTGAACTTCTTTCAGTTCCTCAAACAGAAATGTATCTCAAAGAACGTTTTAAAAGTTCAAGATTTTCTAAAATCTATTCTCTAATCTGGTCCCAGGGGACCTGGGTGGCTTAGTCAGTTAAGCGTCCAACTCTTGATCTCAGCTCAGGTTATGATCTCATGGCTGGTGAGACTGCTAAAAGCGCAGAGCCTTCTTAGGACTCTCTCTCCCTCTCTCTCTGCCCCTCCCTGCTCTCACACTCTCTAAATATAAATAAATAAACTTAAAAAAAATCTTTATAATCTGGTCCCAGCAATAACCCAGTAAGTGGCACTATACCACTATACCACAGCTCAAAATAATGTGCCCATTATTTCCCTTATTATAAACTCCTATATCCCAACCAAATTACATTTATTCATTCAACAAGTATTTTTAAGCACCTACTATGTTGTAGGCACCTCTCTCTCTGTACTTTTTCAAGGCATTTTTCCTATGTAACTTAAAAAAAAGAATAACGGTTTATTTAGCCAAAGGTCATCCTAAAATTAAAGCACTTCCTGTGAATTTTTTTCCTCAGAATCTTTTATTCTCTACTTATTCTTATTCATGGAAATAGCAGTACTTCAGTGTCAGCTCCAACTTTAACCACTATGAGGATGATTCCCAAATTCTTCTCACTAAACTTGGTTTTCTACCTAAGCATCAGGCCAAACAAGTACCTGCTAAAATCTTCAACATAAGGTGAATACAGCCAAATCTAAAAAATTAACAATTACCCTTACCAACACATATACATAAGACACACACACACACACACACACACACACACACACACACGCTCTTCCTCTTTACTTCTCTATGTTAATGGCACCAGCATCCTTCCTAACGTTCATACTCAAACTTCAAAAGCAACTTTGATTCCTTCCTATCTCTCCAGCCATAATACTAATGCCAATTTGTAGATCATGTCAACATCAGTGGAGCTGCAATATACAAAGTATTCTCCAGTTTTCCATCCCCTCCTTGATTGCTCTAGTTCAAGCCCTCTTTTCTTCTCACACTGTTTCAATCCTTCCTTTAACTGTGGGCAGATCCATCTTCCTAGTAGGCTCTTCCTAAACCATAGGTCTAATGATTTTACTCTAATAACTCATAAGTCTACAAATGGTTATCCATTACCAAATGGGGCACAAACTATTCAATGTGGCATTCAAAGATCACCATAAGAGGCTACTGTCTATTTCTGAGACAGAGATATAGAATTTAGAGACGAGAAAGACCAAAAAAAAAAAAAAAAAAAAAAAAAAGACTTAAAATTTGAAGTATGTTTGTCATTATCAAACATAACATTTGTCCATTGCTTACCTAGAAATCAGAATTAGCTTTTAAAAAACTATTTTTTTCCACTACTANAAAAAAAAAAAAAAAAAAAAAAAAAAAAAAAAAAAAAAAAAAGAGGCTTAAGTTTTGAAGTATGTTTGTCATTATCAAACATAACATTTGTCCATTGCTTACCTAGAAATCAGAATTAGCTTTTAAAAAACTATTTTTTTCCACTACTATATCTTACATTTCAATTGCATTATGAAACCAAAAGGCCGTCAGTAGCATAACCATAGTAACTATCTGAAGAAAGAACTGTTTTCCAGGTGCCATGAAACCTTAAAGGGCATTTGTTAAAGGCAAGAGAGCAACGCACTAGCTAATAATTATTCCTCATACTAGTTTTAGATTTATACCCTGCTAGGTTGTCTCTTCAAATAAATAGATCTGGTCTCAAGGCATTCTAGCACAAAGAAATTAAACATTAATAGCTCTCTGAAATCTATCCCCAAAAATGTCAGTTTAAAAGGTATTACCTGGGGGCGCCTGGGTGGCTCAGTCAGTTAAGCGTCCGACTTTGGCTCAGGTCATGATCTCACGGGTTCATGGCTTCGAGCCCCGCGTCAGGCTCTGTGCTGACAGCTAGACTCAGAGCCTGGAGCCTGCTTCGGATTCTGTATCTCCATCTCTCTCTGACCCTCCCCTGCTCACACTGTCTCACTGTCTCTCTCAGAAATAAATAGAAAACATTTTTTAAAAATGTATTACTTTGCAGGGCACCTGCATGGCTCAGTCAGTTGAGCAACCAACCTTGGCTAAGGTCATGATCTCACGGTTCAGTCAGCTTCTGTGCTGACATGCCAGAGCCTGGAGCCTGCTTCAAATTCTGTGTCTCCCTCTCTCTCTCTCTGCCCCTTCCCTGCTCACACTCTGTCTCTCTCTCTCCATCTCTCAAAAGTAAACATTAAAAAATTTTTCATAAAAAATAAATTACTTTGATATATTTGAACATCTACTATCCCAATTTTTGCTAAATTTCAATGAATTACAAATAAATTACAAATAAATTATCTAAGAAGCTATAGAAAATTTTGATTAAAATTTTGAATTTATGTTAACAGAAATCAAAGGATCAACCTACATATTGATTTATTAAAATTAGGGGTTTTTTGGGGCATCTGAGTGGTTCAGTAGGTTGCACATCTAACTTTGGCTCAGGTCATGATCTTGTGCTTATAGGTTCAAGCCCCACATCAGGCTCTGTGCTGACAGCTCAGAGCCTGGAGCCTGCTTTACTTTATGCCTCCTTCTCTCTCTGCCCCATCCCCTACCCACACTCTATCTCTCTCAAAAAATAAATTACAAAATTTTTTTTAAGTAGGGTTTTTGTTTTTTTTTTTTTTTTTACCTAGGGTGTATTTTATTTTGCACTGTTTCTCAAGCAAAACAAATAACCATAACTGCTGGGAAGTTTTTAACTTGCTTCAGTACTCATATATAAAAGCTATGGAAAACAAGAGTGTTATTCTCAAGTTGCTTCTCACTTAATAGTACATAACATACGATTTAATAGTACATAATATGTAATAATATCAGAAGCAATTGTTCAATCCTTGCCGATACCAAGCATTCTAACATGAGGTATCAAACAGTACTGTATACGTTTGGCCCCTGAACAATCAGGACTTAGGTGTGCCAACACCACACAGTGGAAAATCTGCATTTAACTTCTGACCCCCTTCTGAATTCTTAACTATTAATAGTTTACTTTTCAAGGCTTACTGATAACATAGCCAATTAAATAATATTTCCTTTGTGTATTCTATATTGTGTTCTTATAAAAAAAAATTTTATTCAGAAAATCCTAGGAAAGAGAAAAAACATTTACAGTACTGTATTTATTGAAAAAATCCACATGTACATGGATCTGTAGAGCTCAAACCTGTGTTGTTCAAGAGTCAACTATACTTACTCCAGAAAATAAGTGTACTTCTCTGAAAGTATGTTCTCTGAAAACCCCAACAGACAGCATACTTCTTTTAAAACACTAGATTTTTTAAAGGAAGCTTTTGCCTGTTAACCATCAGTAAGAGCTCCAACATAATTCTGGACTTACTTATGAACATGGTGTTAGTCTAGCACTGGGGGCCCCCAACCAAGCTTACTCTGAATTCACACAATATCTGCTCTGCAATCTACCCAACCTGCTGAAACTCAAAGATGCTGATTTGGGAGCTGCCTGTTTAGCAGCCATCCCATTCAGGGAAAACACATGCCCACTCTGGGAGGTCTTTTCAAAATCATGGTTTCTGAGGAAGCTTTCATTTACTTTGAAGGACATTCCAAGGTGAGTAACTGAACCAAGCAGAATCAAACTTTATTTTCAAGTATTCTGTTCACACTGGAATTGAAAAAGAGTCAGTCCTTCTCTGATAGCATAAACTATAGGATGCATGGTCAAAAAAAAGGATTTTTGTTTTCTAAATTTCCCACAACTTGGAAGAGTGACAGGACAAAACAAAGAGACAGAAAGGTAGAGTTGTGATGGCGTTCAAGTCCCAGATCCCAGTTCTCTGAGATCTCAGGAGCAAGTCTACTCTTCCTTTGTTTGGTTGTTCAGCTCAGCCTTTTATTACCTCTAGACCAGCTTTTTGATCTCTAGATTCTTTCACATTTTTAAAAAACTACTGGACCCAAACTAAATTTGTTTATGTGTGTTAGATACACATCAATATTACCCATATTAGAAATAAAACTGAGAACATTATCTGGATATTGATACATGTTTCTGCATTGAATTAGTGGCTGCTAGTGCTTTGGTTCATGGCATATGCAAACTTTTACATAATGCAGTTACTTAAAAGTTAGATGAATATAGTATCTAACCATACCTATAAGTATGCTATACTCCGCTCCATTAAAATCCACTGCTCTACCATTTACTTGTGAATATTTTGCAGTATCCTGTAACAGTCACTTGCAATATTAGTTCACTGAGCTATGAAAGTCTTCCAAGTTTTAACGTATTTTATAATATCAAAACATCACATTCTTTATATCATCACTAGAAAGTACACCTGAGGGTTGTCCAAAATATGCAGGTCTGACTCTTGCCTGGTTTCTGGGAGATAACCTCTAAACCTCTGAAACATCTTGCCCAAGAGTGTCTTTGTTTACTGAAAACCTTGGGCCATGCTAGATTATTTATGATAACAATGTGACTTACGGTGGGGATCCTGGTACATACAGGATCAGTATGACTTCTGGAATCAAAGTGATAGAGTAACTAAAATTGGCCACAGTGGACCTCCAGACCTATAGAATCAATCCTTAATAAAATTTCTGGAAACCAACACCCAGGTGAGCTTCCCTGATCTACCAGTGGTATCACACACTGATGTTGAGAGTATTAAGCACTGTCTCTGTGACTCCCATGGGAGGGGACAGGTAGAAGCCTGCACTAGTCTCTTAATGGACTCTGCCCTATGCACTTTCTTCCTTTGCTGACTTTAATCTGTATCCTTTCGCTATAATAAATGGTTACCGTGAGTTTAACAGCTTTGCCGAATTCTGTTAGTCCTTGGAGAAAATCACTCCAAGGGGACCTCAAACAACCACCATCAAGATCATCATAAAAATCATTAAGTATCTGGGATGTAATTAAACTCACAGGTACAAAACTCTGAAAAGTCTAATTTTTACTTAAAAGCTCAAATTATGCTTGAAAGAACCAAATATTTTCAGTTATTTTCCTTAAAGTGACAGGCTCACTTTATTCTTTTTCAAGAAAATATCTGTTAAATACTCAATTCTGAATTACCATAGTTTGTCATCCTTTATAATAAAAAGGTGATATAAAAGCAGCATCTAGTTCAGCTCTCAACTCAAATAACCACACAACTGCTTTTCCTTAAGACAATGTACTTAGGAATACAGTATTATGTGTATTTTCAATTTCACAACACAAAATATTAAAAACACATACATGCGAGGACTGCAACTTAATCATTTTTACTGCTACATTAAGCCATTCTTATTTTTTTTCTACTGTTTATTTGTTTTTGAGAGATAAAGACAGAGTGTGAGTGGGGGAGAGACAGAAAGAGAGAGACAGAATCTGAAGCAGGCTCCAGGCTGAGCTGTCAGCACAGAGCCCAACGCGGGGCTCGAATTCACAAACCCAAACTTACGGAACTGCGAGATCATGACCAGGGCAAATGTTGGACGCTTAACCGACTGACCCGCCCAGGCACCCCTATATTAAGCATTTCTTATTTGAAGCTGGTTTTCTTTTTTTCTGCCAGTATACAGCAGTGACAAATACAGTGACTACTGGCACAGCCTAGTGCCACTGCATCAATTTAGACTAAAGTGCTGGAAATTCTACCTCCCATTATTCTGCACTGCACCATCAGTGCATATGTCAACGGAGTGGAAATAATGATTTAGTATTATGAAAACCACTGTAACTTTACAAACCTCTTGAAAGGGTCTCAAGGAACCGTAGGATTCAGAACCAACACCTACTCAAAGCAGACCAGAGGAAGCCATCAATTCCAGGGAAGTTACTCCAACTTTCTTCCTGAACAACCTCAGCTCTTATATAGAAGACAAGGTCATTACCAGTGTAACAAAAATATTAATTATTTCTATTTCTTTATGCCAAGCCTACTCAGCCTCCATTAGTTATGAACATCTGGTTGTCATTAAGTAAGATCAGCTCTATTATCAAGTACCTTATTTCCAAATAATTTATTGATTCGAACATTATTACATTTACTGATACATTTCAGATGTCTTAACTTCCTGGCTTTGACATCTTTATTATGTTTACTAATATTTAGATGAACAATTCTATTTTCTCCAGATGAATTCTTCTATAGTTGAATCATGGGCTGATGGAATTCTTAGAAAATCTTTTAAAATTCCTGTTTCTATTTAATGGTTTGCTATATTCCTTACCTTTAACATAATTTCAGCAATTCTTTAGTTAATCTTACAGATAACTCTTAAGTTATGCACAGAGAAATGAACTTCAAGCCAGCCACTAAAATTTAATTGATCTTCAAAATCAATAAACTTCTTGACATTACTTGCCATAGCCAACAGCATAAGTCTTTCCTCTAGTCAAAACATGACACACACTGGCTTCTTCTTCTTCCCCCCCTAAAGCTTTCTCTTCAGGTACACAATCAGCAGCAAGTCTTTCAACTATTATGCACACGTTAGTTCCAGAAAAGGCCTCTATCACATTAAAAATGTAATTATATAATGGGAGGCACAGCACAGAAAGTATTCCACAAACAGTCCTACCATAATCAATTGGATGTTTAGAAATAATCAACTTAGATTGCCAAATAATACAAAATTAAATTCCAGATAAATTATTTTAAAAAATGAAACTATAAAAACTTTAAGTTTATATATAGATCTAGATAAAGGACAATCTATGTTCAAAGAAACCAAAAAAGAAAAAATACACACAAAGATGACTGAGATTTTACATCACCAAAAATGAGTATGTTAAAATAAAAGTAAAGCAAAATATTAAATGCACACATTTGTTCACATAACACACAAGGATCATCACAGTCACTGTGTACAATATTATGATTACATAAAGCTGAATTATTTAATGGCTAGAGACCTCACTAAATAAATTAGGTACACCCAATTGAAAATTACATTGCTACTTAAAAGAATACACAAAAAAACTCCTCAATGACTCCTATTCAGACCATCCTATTTAAAATTACACCTCCCTTCTAACATCAGCAAAATCACTTTGCCCTTACCAACTTTTCCATTTTCTTTCGTCTTAGAACTTATTACCTCTAGCATTTTGTACATTTTATTATCTTTCTACTTCTAGCAGAATGTAACCTCCAAAGGGGAAGCCATCTTCATATCTTTGTTTATTTATTCTAAAGCATTTAGAACAGTGTTTGGTAAAAGATAGGTTCTGAAAAATATATCTGTTAATTAAATAAATATACTTAAAGAGTGGTAAATAGCTGACCTTAGCATAATTAGAAACTGACATCCAGTAGCAGAACAATTTTATCCCCTATTTATTTACCTTTGTTCTTACTGAAGTTTAGTTGATACACTTGAGGTATACAGCATAGTAATTCAATTATACATGATGCTATGCTCACCACAGATGTAGCTACCACCTGTCACCATCCAATGCGATCACAATACCACTGACTATATTCCCTATGCTGTACCTTTCATCTCCCGTGACTTATTGATTCCATAATTGGAAGCCTCCATTTCCATTCCACTTCACCCATTTTGCCCATGCTCCCACCTACTGCCCCTGAGGCAACTACCACTTTTTTCTCTTTAGTTACGGTTCTGCTTTTGTTTATATGTGTTTTGTTTCTCAGATTCCACTTATCAGTGAAATCAAATGGTATCTGTCTTTCTCTATACATATTTTTTCTTATACACATTGCATTCTCCCTCACATACAAACATAAACTGCCTACCGGAAAACTTAACTTAACACTCATAGCAATCACGTATGTTACACATGTATATATTTATAAGTAAACATACGCATAAATAATAGCAATGGTTACTAGTAAGATAATGAAACAAAAGAGGTATAAAGGAGTGGAGATTTTTTTCCTGTATTATTTGGTTTTTGTTTGTTTCATGAGAAGTATTCATATAATACTTATAACATTGCTTACACCAGAATAATCCTTCCAGCAAGAATAACTTTAAAAAGCAAATAAAATACAATAAAAAGAAAAAAAATAAAAATTGTCCATTTGAAATCATCCCAGGGTTGCTGAGGCAATCACACTTGCTGGAGCCCAAATTTCACAGGAAGAATGCCATCGGCAGCCACATGTCCACTTTTTCCCTCAGAGTATTTCCCAATTGTGGTCACAAAGAGGCTAAGAAAACAAGCAAACAACCCAGGTCTTCTGCCTGGGTCCTACTGGGAGGAAAAGAATCCAGTAGAGCTTTTGAAAGTCTCACAAAGCTAGTAAAACACACATGAGAGACTTGAAGAGCCAGATTCCTGTAATAAAGGAGAGACGGAGGAACTGAAGGATAAACTGAATTAACTCCCCTCTAAAGATAATTGCTAAATTCTGAAGCTACAGGGGTAAGAAACCTAGCAAGGACTCTGCATAGCAAAATGCAGTATTTAAAACGTGATTAAAGTGATTTGAATGCATTCTATCTGTTTAGAAGAAAGGGTGAGCTGTCTGTCCTCTGTAGCAAATTACCATTCAGATTCTCTATAAAATGTTACACACAATGTCCTGCATTTAATTAAAAATTAACAGCACATGCTGACACAGAACCCAATAGAAAACAAACAAGCAAGCAACAACAAAAGTATAAAACTTCAGACACAAAGCAAAAGCTGTTTCTTAGACTAATAAGATCAACAGACTCTAGCAAGACTGATAAAAGAAAAAGAAGCCACAAATTAGCAATTTGAGACAAACAGGTGAATAAATCTGAAATTAACAGAAACTGCAGCGACTCAAGAAAATTTAGGAAACGATCAAATGAATAAAAAGGTGGAATTTAACCATAAAATTGGTATGATTAAAAAACAAATTTACAAAATTAACTATATATGAAATTAAAAACAGATTAGGCATGTTTTTAAGAAGCTAATAATAAATGAGTAGTTTACATAGAAAATGTCCTTACTGAATCATAAGAAGAGGGTTGCCTGAGTGGCTCAGTTAGTTAATCCATCCAACTCTTGACTTTAGCTCAGGTCATGATCTTATGTTTTGTGGGTTTGAGCCCAGCCTCGGGCTCTGCCCTGACAGTTCAGAGCCTGCTTTGGGATTCTCTTTATCCCTCTCTGGCCCTCCTGTGCACACACTCTGTTTCTCTCTAAATAAATAATTAAATAAATACCAAAAAAGAAAAAAAAAAAAAACAACTAAGAAAAACAAAAAGGATACAGGAATAGAAAATACAGAACAGAGCATAAAAGATAAATGGGAGAGAATTTTTTTAAAAAGTGATTAATATGTATGTGGAGCCCTCAGAGGAGCGAAAAGAGAATAATTGCACAATCTGAAGAGAAAATGGCCAGGAATTTTTCAAACCCAAAGAAAGATATCAACCCAAAGACTCAAGCTGCTCAGTACACCCCAAAAATGAAAGGAAAGGAGGGAGGGTGGGTACAAGGGAGGGAGGGAGGAAGGAAGGAAAGGATGGAGGAGGGAAAGGAGGGAGGAAGGAAAGGAGGGAGGCCGGTCAAGTCATGCCACATTTTGGCACATCAAAATAAAGATACTAAAAAACAAAGACAAAACTACGTTTTAAGAGCAGTCAGGGGTGCCTGGGTGGCTCAGTCGGTTAAGTGTCCAACTTTGGCTCAGGTCATGATCTCACAGTTTGTGGGTTCGAGCCCTGTGTCGGGCTCTGTGCTGACAGCCAGCTCAGAGCCTGGAGCCTGCTTCAGATTCTGTGTCTCCCTCTCTCCCTGACCCTCCTCTGCTCACTTGCTCGCTCTCTCTCACAGAAATTAAAAAAAAAAATTTATTTAAAAAAGAGCATTCGGAAGAAAAATGCATTATCTTCATGGAAATAACAATAAAATCTTTGCTGACTTTTCAAGAGAAATACTTGAAGCCCGAGAGAATGAAATTATCTTCACAAAGGGAAATAACTGCGAACCTAGAATTTTATGCCCAAAAATATTTTGCTTCAAAAGCAAAAACATATTTTCAGATAAACAAAAGGTAAATTTTCTGACAGATGTTTACCAAAAGAAATACTAAAAGAAGTTCTACAGGGAAAGAAAAAAAGAAAGGAAGGAAGGAAGGAAGGAAGGAAGGAAGGAAGGAAGGAAGGAAGGAAAGAAATTTTTAAAAAGGAAAAAAAAGGTTCCCACAGAAAAACCTAGAAATGCCACATAAAGTAACAACGGTAAATATACAGGTAAATCTAAACAAATGTTGACCATATAACCCATAATAATTTCTACTGAATATTAAACCGTATGTACAACAGAAATTCATGACAACAGTTCAAAAGTGGAGGAAGTTTAAGTAGAATTCAAGTGTTCTAAGTTCTTAGCATTGTTAGGGAAGTGGTAAAAGTAAATGTTTTCAGTAGACTGCAGTAAGTCAATATGTGTTGTAATCTCTAAGGCAACCACTGAAAGACCAAGACGGTCAGAATGGATAAAAAATAAAACACACTTATGAGAGATACACCTTAAATAAAAGAACACAAAAAGGTCAAGAGTGAAAGGTTAGAAAAAACCGTACCACGCTAGCACTAATCAAAAGAAAAATGATGCCGGCCAAACTAGATTTTTATTATTAGAAACAGTCAGGGCATTTATAATACTAAAGGGACCAATTCACTGGGAATTTAAGCTAAGACAACAATGCATAAAAACCCAAAAACATAACATCAAAATAGAAACCAGGTAGGTTGGGAAATCTGCACATACTTCCCTATTTTAATAAATGATAAAAGAAGTAAACAAAGGAAAAAAATCAGTAAATACAAAGATATGACCAAGATTCATAAATAGAATCTAATGACCTATAGAAAACTACATTGACTAAAAAATACAAATTCCTTTCAAACGAACATGGTACATTTATCCAAACTGCCATATGCTGAATCAAAAACAATGTCTCATTTCAAAGGACTGAAATCATTCAACTATGTTTTCTGGCCTCAGTGGAACTGGCCAAATAATTACTAAACCAAAGGAAAAAATAAAAAACAAAACCTATTAACAAGTATTTGGAAATTAAGCAACTATAAGGAAATTAACTCAAATCAAAGAAGAAATCACAATGGAAAACCAATAAATGAATGATAATGAAGAAAGGACATATAAAAGTTATGAGTGACATGCAGCTGAAGCTATCTATACTTGGAGTGAAATGTTATCTTAAATGCTTAAGTTAAGAAAATGAACAATAATTATTTAAGCATCTACCTCAAAAAATTAGCTAAAGAACAAAAAAGTTGTATGTGAAAAAAGGCAAAACAAAAGTAAAAAAGAACAGAATAAAATCAAAAACAAAGTCACAACATAAAACTTCAGAAGAAAAATCAAAAGTTGATTTTTAGAAAGATAAATAAAACCCAGGATCTACAAGAAAAAAGCCATAAATGTCAATTACAATAATAAAAAGGAAAAAATTCTATAGGTCCTATAGAAAACTTAGCTATGCAATCATTTAACAAAACTTACTGCAAAGATAAACAAAAGGGAATGAACTGAGATGTAACAGATTGATTCATAGACTGCTGTTAATTTATGACCATGATAAACCTGAAAAAGATGATTTTTTAGTTGTTAAAATGCTGCTGGCTCAACAGGATATGCATATATATATAAAAATATAGAGGGGCGTCTGGGTGGCTTAGTCGGTTGAGCGTCCGACTTTCGCTTAGGGCATGATCTCGCGGTTCGTGGGTTCGAGCCCCACGTCGGGCTCTGTGCTGACTGCCAGCTCAGAGCCTGGAGCCTGTTTCAGTCTGTGACTCCCTCTCTCTCTGACCCTCCCCTGCTCACACTGTCTCTCTCTCTCTCTCCTAGAAATAAATAAAACATTTAAAAAATAATAAAATAAAATAATAAAAATAAAAATATAGAAAAAAAGAATGTTAACCCCTTCCTTGCACCATACACAAAATCAACTCCATATGCATGTTACATATAAAAGTGAAAGACACGCACACCTGGGTGGCTCAGTTGGTTTAGCAT